>NC_079436.1:24567187-24867187 GCF_903798145.1 Danio aesculapii
TGACTTCTGTACCAAAAGAAAAGTAACTTTAACAACCTTTTCTGCTTAAATTGAATGAAATGAAACCAGTAGACCGTACGTTTTATGCTTTTATTCCTTTGTGTCTATACTTGTGGGGTGAGTCAAAACCAACTTAATTTACAACTTCCTCTTTTGATGAAAATAAACCGCGATGGTCTCTGTTATATCTGTATTCATTTGTGTCAGTGCGTTTGCTTGCCACAAAAAAGTAAAGTTAGTCATTTGAAGTTTTTTCAAGAATATTTGTGCTCTGACGTTTATCCACGCTTCTCTTTCTATGCTCTGCGCTTTCGGGAAATCCCTACGTTTTGGGTGCGTCAAGACGAGTGTGAACAAAACTTACTGTTATCTTTTTTCCTCATTTAAGGTGCTGGAGCAATGCATGAAGTATAACTCGACAAAGGCCGCTGACAAGGTGAACGTGAGCTTGTACTATGAGTCTCTGTGCCCAGGATGCAGAATATTTCTTACATCTCAACTCGTGCCAACCTTGATTATGTTGCAAGACATCATGGAGATTGATCTGGTTCCATATGGAAACGCACAGGTATATTTACACTGCGGCACGCCGCTCAGTTTACTTATAGTGTGAATAGTCCATCACAACTTGCGAAACGTGCAATTTTTTTTTCTCACAATTATAAATATTTAAATGACAATTTCTCATGGACCTCACATGTTAAATATCAGTATTGCATTGTTTACTTACATTGTTTACTAAACTGCTCATGTAAGTCATGTATAAAGTTCACACAGAAACAAGACTGTCAACCTTTTCATTTAACCACTCTGTATAAAATAAATACAACTCCTTTTAGAAACTTAAACGTCAAACCTTACCCGTGCCGCTGGGATGCTATTCTAACGTTAGTTCATAATTGACTTAAACCTAAAATATGCAGTCGATAATTTGTTTTCGTGCTATATATATATATATATATATATATATATATATATATATATATATATATATATATATATATATATATATATATATATATATATATATATATATATATATATATATATATATATATATATATATATACACACACACACACACACACACACACACACACACACACACATGTATGTATTATATATATATATATATATATATATATATATATTACATACACACACACACACACACACGTGTATATATACCCCAGCTATTTCTTACTTAATCAGACAACAGACAAGCATTATAAAAAAAAAAATTAAAAAAACACCTAGGGGTTTTCAGCTTCAATGTGCTTTAATAAATCAAAGAGAATTCGTTTTAAGCGACAGAAAATAAAAGTTCCTTGTTGAAATGCATACAATTTTCAGAGTAATCTTAGAAATCTGATTAATCAACCTTGATTATGTTGCAAGACATCATGGAGATTGATCCGTTTCCATATGGAAACGCACAGGTATATTTACACAGCTGCACGCCATTTTTTTAGACAGTTTACATATAGTGTGAATAGTCTATCACAACTTGTGAACGTGCAATTTTTTTTTACAATTATAAATATTTAAATCAAAATATCACTTACACTTAGTACAAAAGCATCATGTTCTAGTTGATGTTAAATGCTGTTCTGTAATTGTTCTTACTCTGTATTATATACTACCATGTATGGTTTTGTTAAATACCTATAAAATGTAATTATTTATTCTCATCTATATATATATATATATATATATATATATATATATATATATATATATATATATATATAATGCAGAATAAGAAAAATTACAGACTATCCCACTATCCCCTCAAAATAAATTTCATCTCTATCCTCTGAGAAAAAAAATAATAAAATAAAAAATTGTTTTAACAAGTTTACCAATAAAAGAGTAAAGAAAAGATGAAAAGATTGCTTTAAGTAGGCAATATTTGCTCTTTCCAGTTATTTACTGTGTATTAGGGCTGATATCAATAGAACAGGGTAAACCTTAGATATAGTCTAAAACAGGACTCAAGGTCTTGTAGAAAGATTTGAGAGATCCTGCAAGTAAACAGCTTAACTTCTCTAGTTTTATGCAGCTAGAGATTTCTCAGATCCACATATAATGATGGAGGAAGTATGTGTTTCCATTTAAGAAGAATGGCTCGTCTTGCTAAGAGTAGAAAAAGCAATAACCTGGCGAGATGCAACAGTTAAGTCAACTATCTCTGAAATGCCAAGAAGGGCTGTCAAGGGGTTAGGGTGTAGATTCGTGCTAATAGCTTCATTAAGTGTATCAAAGACACTGGGACAGAAATTTGTCAGTTGCAGGCAAACTATATATTTATTAATTAATTTATTTTGTATAATAGGAGAAACAAGCTCAAGGGAAGTACATCTTCACCTGTCAGCACGGAGAAGATGAATGTCTGGGTAATATGATTGAGGTGAGGTTTTAATATTGATTTCACCATTCAAGTAAATTAGACACAAGTGGATTGGTGTTAATATTTTAAGCATTGTTTAGAGTAATCTGAATTACAGTTTCTTTTTTTAACATGTTTTCTGTCAGACATGCATGCTGAATAAACTAGGCTTGGATGCTGTTATGGTCATTTTCTGCATGGAGTCAGGAAAGGATGTGCTGAAATCAGCCCAGCCTGTAAGTTCCATCCATCTATATATTCATCTCTGTCTATCAGTTCATCTATCTGCTGTTGTGATCAGAATCACTCAACTCCCTTTAATCTGCAAGACGTTCTGCTCTAGTGAACAAAATTCTATGAAAACAGTTAATTACATCACTAATCTTATTTATAAACTTCATAAATATGTCTGCGTGACTCTGAGAACATGAATCTGATCAAAAGCAACCGTCTGATTGTTCCTAAACCGTAGTTTGCTCATCCCTAACCCCAGAAAGTTGTTTCTTTTTTGCTTTCAAGCTCCTGTCACCTCTCTACTGGGATCTTGTCCAATTTATTGCTAAGAAAAACATAAAGTTGACCATTAACCATTGGTTTTCACATGGCTACTGCTCTCTGCACTTAACACTTTTAATGGGATTTAAAATATGGAGACCAAACAGCCAACTCGAAATATTGTAGAATGATCCCTAAACTGAGCTTCAGTGGACGGGTGATGTGAATTTTCTGCTGGAAAGTCCAGTGATCATCACACTCATGTCTATGTGCTGTAGACGTCACAATCTTTGCCCATATGGGTTGATATTTCAAAGAATCCCCTCCATGTTTGACTTTGGAGACTGCATTCTACTAAACTTCATTTTAATATAAGTTTTGTGCTCAAACATGCAAATGAACAAGTTGTTTTCCTCAGTGTTGAACAATAATTCAATTCAATTCACCTTTATTTGTATAGCGCTTATACAATGTAGATTGTGTCAAAGCAGCTTCAGATAAAAGGTCATAGTAAATAGGAACAGTGTAGTTCAGTTTTTTAGTGTTTAAGTTCAGTTCAGTTGAGCTCAGTTCAGTGTGGTTTAATAATCACTACTGAGAGTCTAATCACTGAAGAGCAAATCCAACGATGCACAGCTCTACAGATCCCAAACCATGCAAGCCAGTGGAGATAGCAGAGAGGGAAAAAAAACGTCACTAATTGGCGAAAGTAAAGAAGAAAAAAAAAACCTTGAGAGAAACCAGACTCAGTTGGGCACGATCATTTCAATTTCTCCACTGGCCAAACGTCTTTTGCAGAGCTGCAGTCTCAGCGGCAGAAGCTGGAAGCTGGCCTCAGCGAAGACTCGTCTGTTCCTGAAGCGTCACAGGAATCAGTCTCATGTTATCCACTCCTCCATGACCACTACAGTAGCTGCTCAGGATACGGCCTGGTCCAGGATATGGAAACCTTGGGATCATCTCGTCGCTGGTCTTGGATCGAATCAGTGACTCTGCATAGTCTGAGGGCCTCGGGAAGAGTATCCCCAGGTGGAAATGGAGAATAAACAGAATAATTAGCGTAGCTGCTGTTCATAGTGGATATCAACAAGATGCAGAACCTGTGTGGAAGCCCCCTAAGTGGTGCACTGAGTGTATGCTTTACTGAACAGATAGGTCTTTAATCTAGTTTTGAATTGGGAGAGTGTGTCTGAGCTTCAGATGTTATCAGGAAGGCTATTCCAGAGTTTAGGAGCTATAAATGAGAAGGCTCGACCTCCATTACTCGACTTTACTATTCTAGGTACTACCAGAAGCCCTGAGGTTTGAGATCTTAAAGAGCGAGTTGGATTGTAGCGAGACAGAAGGTTGGTTAGATAAACAGGAGCTAGATTATTTAAAGCTTTGTAGGTAAGAAGCAATATTTTAAATTCAATACGAAACTTAACAGGCAGCCAGTGTAAGGAGGATAAAATTGGGGTGATGTGATCAAATTTTCTAGACCTGGTAAGAACTCTGGCAGCTGCATTTCGTACTAATTGAAGTTTGTTAATAGAGGATGCTGGGCAGCCAGCAAACCGAGCATTACAGTAATCCAGCCTAGAAGTCATAAAAGCATGGACTAGCTTTTCTGCATCTGAGAATCTGCATCTGCAACTAATGGCACAGTTGTATTGCAAAAAAAAAAGTAAAAATCCTATAAATTATAAATATTATTACATTTAATATGCAACTAAGGTGCAGTATTACATCTGGACTGATTCAGTCTCAGGGGGTTGAATAGTTTTTAACACAGCTCTGTTTGTCCATCCAGTTGTCATTTGATCTGTCTCTTCTTTGCAACTCTCAGTATATGTCTGTCGTTCTCTGTTTGTCCTTTAATCTGTCATTTGTAAATATATTAACCCTGTCGCGATCTGCAATGCTTATCTGTATGTCTCACCTCAGTGTCTTGGAGTCTATCGTCCTGATGTGACCTGGGATTCAATCATGCAGTGTGTAAAGGGAGACCAAGGCAATAAATTAATGCACGAAAATGCAGTGAAAACTGATGCACTGAATCCGCCTCATCAATATGTGCCATGGATAACCGTTAACGGAGTAAGCAGATTTATCCATTTAATATTTACAAGGATGTTTATCAGCGGTAATTAAATGGGTCAATGCTGTCCCTGCAGGAACACACAGACGATCTTCAGGACAAGGCGATGAATTCTCTCTTCAGTCTGGTGTGCAGCTTGTACAAGGTTTGTTTGATGTCTTGTTAACGTTTATTATCATTTCAGTGTTTTATCTCATCAGCAAGGAGTCCGTCACATGAGCTCTCCATTCTTTGTTCTACAGGGTCAAAAACCAGATGCTTGTACTCTAGGGCTGAAGAAGAAAACCAACAATTACTGCATGAACTAATCAGGGTATCTGAAAACAACACTACTTATGTCAGGGATGAAGACAGTGTATGAAAATAAAGTAAACACATGCTGAAATTCAGATTTTTTTATTTTATTTGAGTAATTAGTTTGCTGTTGTTATTTTTTTTATATGTACATAACAGTATGCATGCATACAATGTATTAAAAGCAAATTTCCATTACCTGTTTGTGCATTAATGATTTCTTTAAACAGGCCCGTAGCCAACCTGCTTACGTCTCTTACGTCAGATTGTATGTTTTCCTGCTCAGCTTGATGTTGGACTCACATTGAGATTAAAAATCTCTTTTACAAGAGTGTCCTGCAGATTAGGCAGTATTGACAGTTAACATGGATCACACATTGACAAACAAACTATTCAAAACATCTGCAAGCCTGCGTTTCAATTTCTAAATCATTTAAACCCTTTTTTAAAGCATTTAGTGAATTCAATTCTTTAAACAGCAATTTTGTAGATTATTCCATGCAAAATGTGCTGCGTAATTAAAAGCCTTTTTTCAGTCCGCATTTTAGTAGGACCTGCGGGCCAAAGTTGTCCCATGGTAACCTTTGATTGGGCCCGCCATCCTATCTGAGAAGAAATTTAGAATGAAGGTTGCGGCAAATGCCTTCAACAGAGATCATCATTTTTAATTTAACGTAACCTTTTGTTTGTGTTTTAAACAACAACAAAAAAACCTCATCTGAATATAAAGGTTTCAATTAAATGTTGTGCATGAATCCGATTTTTCTAAATTTAAGTACTGTCACTTGAAAATGGAGGACAATACACATGACATCGACAGACAAATCAAGACAAAGACAGGTGCAGCTTGACTCGTGTATTCAGCACTGAACACCACTGTGTTAAAAATGTGTTTGATTTATTGTAAGATGTTCATTATAAAATGTAACAAAAAAATACAATTATTAATATGATTGAAGTAATTGTAATATTTATTTTTCAATATTCATAAATTGGGAAAATACCATGGCAGTTTTTAATGTAATAGTAAATTACATTATTACACATTATATAAATTATACAAATTATATATTACACATTACTTTAATGTAATAAAAAAAAACCCTCAATCAAGTTTGGATTTTGACCCTTCATAAGAAAAAGTTTGGGCATCCCTGGCCTAAACGGATTCGCTGAAGTCATATCGAAGCCATCAGAGGATTCCGTTGGTCTTAAAGTCTTTTTCAATGTCTTTACACTATTTATGATGGACAATTTCTGGATCTTTGTCAGTGAGGGTGGGTCTCTCCCCCCCAAACCCACCTCCCCCCGGCTACTGGCCTGTTTATTGTCCCTGCTGAAGTGCACTTTAGTCTAGAAAAATGCTTCCTCGATGGTTTTCCATTTCTGCATGTCTACAACTTTACTTATCATTAACCAGAATCTTTGACTTTATTCTGACCTACAAAGAGTTTATCCTTTAAATGAGTATAATATCTAGCAATGATGGTGACACAGTGGCTCAGTGGTTAGCACTGTCGCCTCACAGCAAGGTCACCAGTTCGAGTCCCAGCAGGGTCAGTTGGAGTTTGCATGTTCTCCCAGTGTTGGTGTGGGTTTCCTCCGGGCGCTCCCCCACAGTCCAATGACATGTTGTTTAGGTGAATTGGGTATGCTAAAATTGTCCGTAGTGTATGTGTGTGAATGTGAGAGTGTATGGGGGTTTCCCAGTACTGGGTTGCAGCTGGAAGGGCATCCGCTGTGTGAAACATGCTGGATAAGTTGGCGGTTCTTTTCTCTGTGACGACCCCTGATGAATAAAGGGACTAAGCCGAAGGAAAATGAATGAATGAACTGGCAATAATCAAACAGGGTCCCCGAAGATTAAGAAATGATGATTCGATAGTAAATAATCATTCATCAATCAATTATTATCGACGGGGTCAAAGTGAAAGTTGCAGCTTCATGCGCACGTTGACGCAACCTTGATGCTCGTGCGCGCAACGCCATTACGCATGGACTCGTCGCCGACTCCTGTTGGCTGCTCTGTCGGTTACATGAATGAAATCTCACTGTTAAACATGTGAAATCTCTTGGATAAACTAATATACTCGCTCCGGAAGAAACTACGCCAAGAAGCGATTCTCGTATATCCAAACGACCCCGGTTTAAACCATCTAACTGAAGTAATACGGATGCATTGGTTAAGTTACATCACTTGTCAGTGTTTAGACAGTTTATTAGCATATGTTATGAGATTTACTCCGGAGTAAAGGAACAGAAGTGGCGAATGAGGAGCACAGGCGCTGCTCGAGCGGACAGCTGAGAGGAATTTGAGTGAAATCGCCGTCAACATGATATCTCGTCAGGGAAAGGAGTTTCTGATCAGGATCGCCGGTTACTGGAAGCCGCTTTTCAGAGGCAGATTTCTGATCGTCACGAACACGGTGAGCTGCGGGGGAATGCTGGCGGCGGGAGACCTCATCCAGCAGACCCGAGAGATCCGGAGGACACCCGGCCGAACACGTGACTGGTCGCGGACAGGTGACGACATCGCAAATAATCTCCTTAAAACCTTTTGCGTGTCTTATTAATTGTATCAACTCGTGTTTGTATACTTAGTAAAAAGAAAAAAAAAATACTTTTATGTATTGGTAATGTCCTGTCGTGAAAGTAACGCGAGATTCAAGAACTCGCGTGGTGTTGCGACCCCTAGAGGGTGTCATTTTGTTGCAATTGTAGCACCCATCACCGCCTAGTGAGGGACGATAATGTATTATTGAAACACACGAAACACCAAGCTGCTGCTGCTTCACGTTAAAGTCTGTGTATTATTATTTTTTCTTTAAAGTAGTACACTTAACGGTATACTTTCACAACATTGTAACATATAACATATGAAAACATTTTCTCAAATAATAATTATATATATATATATATATATATATATATATATATATATATATATATATATATATATATATATATATATTTAATTGAAGTCAGAATTATTAAACCCTCTGAATTATTAGCCCCCCTGTTTATTTTTGTTTATTTTTTATTTTGTTTAATGGAGAGAGGATTTTTTCAACACATTTCTAAACATAATAGTTTTAATAACTCCTTTCTGATATCTGATTTATTTTATCTTTGCCATGATGACAGTAAATAATATTTGACTAGATATTTTTCAAGACACTTCTATACAGTTTAAAGTGACAATTAAAGGCCTAACTAGGTTAATTAGGGTAACTAGGCAGGTTAGGGTAATTAGGCAAGTTACTGTATAATGATGGTTTGTTCTGTAGACTATCGGGGGAAAATACCTTAAAGGGGCTAATAATTTTGACCTTAAAATGTTTTTTAAAAAATTAAAAACTGCTTTTATTCTAGCTTAAATATTACAAAAAAGACTTTCTCCAGAATAAAAAAATATTATCAGACATACTGTGTATATATATTATTTAAAAAAGAAAAAAAATCAAAGGGGGACTAATTCTGACTTCAACTGTATATATATGTATTACCTGCACACTACTATTACACATTACTATACAGTCATTATAAAATTCTTCACAATTTATTTGTCATATATCATAAACATATAACTGACTACACACACATTTCACTATATATATATATATATATATATATATATATATATATATATATATATATATATATATATATATAATTATAAAATCACTTTCTTCCATTGATATATAATACAAACTACTCTGATAACTACATGCTGGGTTCCACATAATTACTTTGTTGTCCCAACACAAATCGATTAAGTTAGCTTAATCATTTTTACAAATGTAAGTGGGTTGAACTTAAAACAATTAAGTTGTCTCAAAAACACACAAAAGCATAGGGTTGTTTCGGCTTATTTTAAATAAATAGTTTTAACAAAAAGCAATTGTATTTTTTGAGTGCGTCTTCAACATTTCAGGTTAGAAGTTTTTCATATAATTACTTCTTTAATTTACTTGAAACATGTATCTGTCATTGGAATAGAAATGATACCTGGTCTCCAGATTTTGTTCTGTAAATGATAAGCACTTTATTTTATAAACATATATACCTAAAAAGGAAACCATCTAAGAGAAATAAATCAATGAGGGAAAGAGCACATAGTGATAAAAGACATTAAGGAAGAACTTGCATGGTTAATGTATCACATTTTTATTGTTAAATATTGATATTGTGCTTCAATACTGATTCGGTTATTGTAAGAAGTTAAATTGGTTTTCTTTATGTGTATTCATATTTATGAGTGTAAAACTTTATAATAAACATAAGTAAATTATACAAAAACTTGCTTTGACCTAATTCTTATTGTTAATATAAAACAAAACGCAAAGAAAAAGCACATGCATTTATTTAAATAATTAAATTCAAAATGACATTACTCCAGAAAGTTCCAAAAACAAATGTTTTTTTTTTGTACAAATGTTTACAAAAACAGCAAGAGGAGAAGTTTCTTTTTTAAAGATATTTATTTGTGGAAAAGCTCTTAATAGCATCAGAAAATGTTATTATTGTACTAAGAAAAGAAAATGATGGAAGGATTAATAAATAGAATAAATAAATAAATAAATAAATAGCAAGCTTCATAAATGGTGCTTTTGTGTCCTGCAGGTTGTATGTTTGCTGTGGGATGTTCTATGGGCCCTTTCATGCACTATTGGTACCAGTGGCTCGACAAATACTTCATTGGCAATGGCATAAATAATGTCTGCAAGAAAGTACTCGTTGATCAGCTGGTAGCGTCACCGGCACTGGGGGCCTGGTATTTTTTAGGTAATTATTTTCTAGAATTGATGAAAAATACATTTTTAAATACTTAAAATTAGGGCTGGGTCGATATTATATCAAATCACAATAAAATTTGTCAATAACAGTGATAAGCTCTGGACTTTTTTTTACTCTATTTTGATCTAAGAGCCAATCACACAGCAGAAATTTGCATCAATGGGAATCTAAATGTGTGTTGATATTCCTGCATTTCGTTGCCTTGTCTGCATTTCGTTACCTTGTTCCTGCATTCCGTTGCCTTGTCCTGCATTTCGTTGCCTTGTCCTGCATTTCGTTGCCTTGTCCTGCATTTCGTTGCCTTGTTCCTGCATTCCGTTGCCTTGTCCTGCATTTCGTTGCCTTGTCCTGCATTTCGTTGCCTTGTCCTGCATATCGTTGCCTTGTCCTGCATTTCATTGCCTTGTCTGCATTTCGTTGTCTTGCCTGCATTTCGTTGTCTTGCCCTGTATTTCGTTGCCTTGTTCCTGCATTCCGTTGCCTTGTCCTGCATTTCGTTGCCTTGTTCCTGCATTTCGTTGCCTTGTTCCTGCATTCCGTTGCCTTGTCCTGCATTTCGTTGCCTTGTTCCTGCATTTCGTTGCCTTGTTCCTGCATTCCGTTGCCTTGTCCTGCATTTCGTTGCCTTGTTCCTGCATCTAGTTGTCTTGCCCTGCATTTCGTTGCCTTGTTCCTGCATTCCGTTGCCTTGTACTGCATTTCGTTGCCTTGTCCTGCATTTCGTTGCCTTGTCCTGCATTTCGTTGCCTTGTTCCTGCATTCCGTTGCCTTGTCCTGCATTTCGTTGCCTTGTCCTGCATTTCGTTGCCTTGTCCTGCATATCGTTGCCTTGTCCTGCATTTCGTTGTCTTGCCTGCAGTTCGTTGTCTTGCCTGCATTTCGTTGTCTTGCCCTGCATTTCGTTGCCTTGTTCCTGCATTCCGTTGCCTTGTCCTGCATTTCGTTGCCTTGTTCCTGCATTTCGTTGCCTTGTTCCTGCATTCCGTTGCCTTGTCCTGCATTTCGTTGCCTTGTTCCTGCATTTCGTTGTCTTGCCCTGCATTTCGTTGCCTTGTTCCTGCATTCCGTTGCCTTGTACTGCATTTCGTTGCCTTGTCCTGCATTTCGTTGCCTTGTTCCTGCATTCCGTTGCCTTGTCCTGCATTTCGTTGCCTTGTTCCTGCATTCCGTTGCCTTGTACTTGTACATGTGTGATGACAATAAATTGAATCTAATCTAATAAAAAATATTTGGCTGCTGAAAATTTATCGGCAGAAAATATGTTATGCCATTTAATGGACCCTCTAATTGTTGTGGCTTCAGTCATTGTTGGGGTACTTTTTAAACATGGAAGCATTAACAACTTATATCAAAATATATATCGTTATCATTCAATATGGAAAATAATTATATCGCCCAGCCCTACTTAAATCTCATATTATACTTAATAAAAGTCTAAATTCAATCACACCTGTTTTTTATTGTATTTAATTTTTTATGAAGGTATGGGAATGATGGAGGGTCACACTTTCGTTGAGGCACAACAGGAATTCAGAGACAAATTTTGGGAGTTTTACAAGGTATGTTGCACTGGTAAACATTTGTTCAAATCGTTAATCTTCATAGCTGATCATGACACTTTCTCATAACCCTTTATTTCAGGCCGATTGGTGTGTTTGGCCAGCAGCTCAGATGATAAATTTCTACTTCCTGCCACCCAAGTTTCGTGTCCTTTATGTGAATATAGTTACTCTGGGATGGGACACTTACCTCTCCTACCTCAAACACAGTAAGAAATGTTTGCATCTGTCGCATAATACAAACTCTGAAGTAACTTAAAGGGACAATTCAGCCCAAAATGTTAGTTTGGTGTTAATTTACATCTGAGATGAAGTGTTTTTAATGGAAGAGCATTAAATTTAACAGTTTAACAGCTACCAACATTTCTAAAGTATACAGGCATATATAATCTTATACAGGCAAAATTGATATCTGTGTCGGAGGTCTTAAGACTCCAAATAACACTATTTTAGCTAAAAAAAATTTTTTATTAGTATTCTAAAAGTAAAATACCAGAAAATTAACAGAAAATCTAAATGTAGATGAACTATTCTTTTAATAGTATATTATGTATACTATTTCACTATATATTATATATAATAGTGAAAATAAATGTTTATTTAAAGCAAAGTCCCTTTAAGGCAAGTCATTTCACTCGGCGGCCATCTTTGAAATGGCTCGGGCAGTATGCTCGGGCATTCTGTTTCAATAGGGAAACATCAAATTCTCCAAAACTACTCGCCAAGCTTATGATTCCATTTCATATAGCAAATAACCAATGAAATCAAACAACAACTGTCTATTTAGTTTCATTTCTAAATGTTCGTATCACACAAAAT
The DNA here is from genome assembly GCF_903798145.1 of Danio aesculapii. Taxonomy (NCBI): domain Eukaryota; kingdom Metazoa; phylum Chordata; class Actinopteri; order Cypriniformes; family Danionidae; genus Danio; species Danio aesculapii. The sequence continues at coordinate 24,579,621 of NC_079436.1, forward strand.
CTGCAGAAACTCATGTCTGGTCCATTCTTTAGCGATCACTGAATTACCTTCTCTACTAGAAGGTGGGTTTTATTTGCCAAGTAGCGACCGCTGATTGGCTCCTGTACTAGAAGGCGGGGCTTCTTTCGTCCTGTTGACAGTTACACTTTTCTCCATTCAAAAGTATACGAGTGACATGTCTTGTGTATTCTAGTCTTTGTTTAAAGGCACAGTATGTAATTTTGGCACTAGAGGGCGTGTGTTCACAACTAATTAAAGTGTAGTTTGAGGACGAAGTGACTGAAGCCGCCTTTCCACTTCATACGACAATCGACAAGTAACAGACTGGAAGTCATTCATTTCCAATGTAGAGTAGTCCGGGAGCTGCTTGGAGTTCCGATCATCTCCATATGCTGAAAATTCAGATCCAATTTGAGCTGCGGATCAGTTAAAACATTTTGAACTCCTGGACTGGTCGACCAGATGTGATGTATTTCGATGTTGTCCAAGAAGATCAATGTGTACAAGATGAGAAATAGTAGCTTTTTTGTTATTTTTTGAATCAGAAAAAAGTTTATATATATATATATATAAAAAAACATTTCTATTCATAAATGAACAATAAAATAAATAATTTTTTATATGTTGTCTTCACATTCCCTCCAAAATTCTTAGCGGTCTTTGAGTTTCTAGTATTCATTCATTTATTCATTCAACCACGGTGAACCAACAAAGAATAATGGCTCTTGCTTTTGCACTCCTTTATTTCGTACACCATGAGAATCCAGCTTCCCTCCCATGGTGCATGACAACTGAAAAGTTCTGTGCAACTGCCACAAGGGGGCGTATTCCAAAAGTCATGTCTGAATGTCGTGTGCAGTGGAAAGGCGGCTTCAGTGTGGAATCATCTTTTCCTATGGGACTCCTGCTGAAGTCATGTTTATAAATGAGCTAAGTATTCAAGATGAGATTGCTGAAATGAGCATGACGAGGCACAAACGCAGCAGAGCTTTTATTATGCCACAATCCAGCTCTTCTGGCTTTTCTGGTCAAGCAGTAGCTCTGTTTTATCATTCTAAACACATTTTGTTTTTCTGTTATAATGCTGCTCTAATACAACACAGTCTAAAAAAAACGGAAATGAAGGGTGTATGATGTTGTTAGTATGATGGCACAGGACACAGTTCATGTTGAAATGGCTTATTTCACGTTCTTCAAAACATTTGGAATAATGTATGTACATAACATAGCAAAATAGTGCAGTGTTTCTCAACCATATTCCTGAAGGACCACCAGCTCTGCACATTTTCCATTGCTGCATCCCAATTCGCATACTATCCTTCCTAAATAGTATTTGAAAATAGAATTAGTATGTCCCAAATCGTAGTATTTTGATAAGTGTATGCCAAAGGTTCCCGGATGGTTTACTATTTCCACTAAAAAATTGAAGTCAAGAAGTGTCCATACTCTAATCGCTGATATTTCCCACAGTATATTGTGTGTTGGACCTGAATTCAATTAGAACTAAACGATTAGAATAAACTACAAACATGATGGACCAACCGTCAAGTAGAGAGGCTTTGGTAAAATTGTTTGAATGACTGTTAATTAATATCTAGCCAACTAGAAAAAAATTGGTATAATAAGTCACGTTTTCTGTATTATATTTCATCTACAACAACAATACTGAACTTCAATAAAGACATGTTTGGACATTAACGTCTGAACGCATAATTATTCAAAGACCTGAGGAGATTTCTCTGCATTAAAGACTCCTATAATGGCAGATTAACCTGCTGCTGCTTCTAAAATAAGGTAAGAAATTAAATATGAAAGAAAGGTGGATGATTTGTGGATGATTGACAGAACTCATAACTTAGCAGCATAACTGTCTGTTAACAAAGTAGTATGTCCCAAAGCTTGCACTCTTCTGTTACACACTCAAAAGTGTATTTTCCTTCACCAAAAAATACATTCTTTTAGAGCGTAGAATAAGTATGCGAATTGGGATGCAGCACATGTCTCTTTACCCAAACACATCTGATTAAGGTCATCAGCTCATTAGCAGAGACTGAAAGACCTGTAATGGGTGCGACAGACAAAAAAAGAGAATGCTGGTGGTCCTCCAGGAACGTGGTTGAGAAACACTTCTAGTGGATTTTAGGATATCAAATTTGTTTTAACGTAACAATCTTGCATATTTTGCCTTTTAACTCCTGACATATTTAAACAAAAAAGCGAGAGACTCTGTTCCTGGTTGCAAGCTATATTGTGACAGCTGATGAATGACGTTTGTGTTTTTTTCCAGGAGACCGAGTAGAGGTCACAGAAGAAGCTGACGCAACTGCCTGTGAAGATGTCTGAAAACCAGCTTTGATCACACACACATTTAATTAAATGTTCTTCTGCAGACTGTTAATGGACAGCTTTCTGTCTGTAAATCTCCTATAACAGATTATATCCTGTAAAAATTGGTACATTGCACATTTTGCTTTATATTTGTTTTTAAATAATACAATGTATTGAAACATTTTGAAACAAATGTAATTGTCCAAAATCTGTGTATTTTTGACATATGAAGGGCAATCCTTTTAAATAAATCGGTTTACTTTATAATGACATTTTTAGGGTGTTTTATAATTCATTTACTATAAAAAAGTAATGTTTTCAGTTTGGTCAAGCATGTTTATAATCAACATAATGCCAAAATTATTTTTCTATATACTTGAGAAATGCTTTATGTAACATAAACCGCATAAGCAGTAATGTTACTATTGATTGTTACTATTATGATGTTCAAGAATTGCCTTTACATGTAAATTGTTGCCTAGTTAATATAATTTTTGATGATCAAATTCAATGTATCTAGTCCTTTTGATTTTGACTACTTGGGCTTGTTTATTTAATGGAAGAAATAAACATTTATTTGTGAGTGTGTTGAATATTACCATATATTTACTGTCAGATTGAAATGTAGCATAACTTGAACTTTGAGTAGGAATTGCAAATATGAAAAAGCATTTTTCTTTCTCTCAACATGGTATCCATCTTTCAGTGGTGGATGATATTCTTTGGCGGCACGTGAGCTTTGTTAAACCTGCTGAGTGAGATTGACGGGACACCATTTGACCGGATAGGGGCTTGCAAACTGATAAAACACAGGTGTTCTGACAACAAGTTCCCACAATCTTTTTGGTTTTCAGCTATTAAGGTAACCTGCCACGGGCCTGAAAACAAGCTTTTTGAATCTGAATCTCTCAGACTGAAGAAATGCTTCAGAATTAGGACTTTGAAATACCATAATTAACAAAAAAAAATACACAATATTGCTTACTAGATCATCAGTTTTGGTGGTAAGTGTTATTTTTTGCACAGTTGGATAATTGGTTTATCATTGATTTTCTTGATTTGTCTCTATTTTTTAACTGGGTGTTTTCAGTTATAATGTTCAGGTGTTTTGTCCTGCTAAATGTATTAGTTTTAAGCATATTGTGTTTCATCTATCATCAATTAGTCATGACGTTTTTATGTTACCTTAACTCAAAAGGTTAAAATATGTTAATAATTTTGAATTATATTTAAGTTATTCAATATTCAGCTTGCTGTTTTAGGTTAACATTTAAAGGCAGCAACTGATATTTCACAGTGGGTTTCTAGAGTCGACTCCCATTCCAACAATATGAAGAGAAGTTCATCTCTGAAGTCTTTCTGGACACCAGAGGTGGGTCATATCAGTTCATCAGTTGTCTTTTCTGATTTGATTCTTGATGCTTTGGTGTAGATTCACTGTGACTGTGCAGATTTCACTTGAAACAAAGATTCTTGGTATCAGTTAATCCATGATAATCAATTAAAGAGAGAGAGTTTAGCCAAAAAATTACATTAGTTCACTATTTACTCACCGTCATACTTTTATGATTTTCTTTCTTCTGTTGAACGCTATATATATATATTTTTTAAAGAAAGCTGAAAAATCCACTTCCATAGGAAAAACATATATATGAAGGTCAATGCTTTCCAGCTTTCTCAGATTTTATTTTTATGTATGTTTATAAAAAAGAAAGAAACTAATAAAGGTTTGTAACAGTGGTTGAGTAAATAATTGCAAATCCTTCATTTTTGGGTTAACTATCCAATCCATACGCTCTTAAAAATATATGTTCTTGTCCCCTATTAGCATTATTTTGGACTCATCCCAACAAATGTTACTTTGTCAAGCTCACGATCAAATGTACTTGCATTTTGTTCAATAATTGCTGAAAGACCTCTATAACTGATCCTTCTCCTCCAAGCTATGCTCACTAAATCATCTGATGCAGTTTATACGAATAGGAAAGTTTAGGTATGCTATATACTGAACAATTTCACAGTATCTGGCAACTTTTTTCTGTCACATAAAAAAACAAAACCATAAAGAATGTGATAAGATGACTAAAAAAAACTTTGGTGGGGCTAATTTCCCAACCGTAGTTTATTTTAAAATTGAGAGCAATGAGAAAAAATATGTATGTTTATAAAGGTTGCTTTTTCCTTTCCTTATGGTTTTATGATTATTGCTGTATTTTATATTTATTATTTATTTACACTAGATAAATAATGGTTCATCATTGCAGTAAACCCTCATTTTGGATCTTTTAAAGGTTGAATTACCATCACTAAAAGCAATTGAAGTGCACAAGATTTCTGTCATCAGCATTATATTTAAAAAATACCAACTTTGGTTACTTTTGATATGTTTTTGCCAAAGGTAAATGTTAACTTGTAACCAAGGTTATAGGGGGATTTGACGGTTTGACCCCCCCCCCCCCCCCAATCAACGCTTGATTCCTGATGAAGCTCGTCACAACAAGATCAGCACCTTTAATTAGAGAGGATTAATTTGCTCTAATCTGTATTTAAATAACAATATTAATAATTCACTATTAGATAATATGAACATACATTTGACCACCCCTATAACGGCTCATACCATTGTGATCCCGCTTAACAGTCTAGGCGGGAATATTTTTTGTCGTCGAGACGGGCAGATCTAGAGCAACTATAGACGCAGTAAGTGTTCACAAGGAACTTTACTATTAAAATAGGACTTTGAATCTACATATATCCTAAAAGTAATGTATGATTAAAAGCATAGTTTGTTATTTTAACACCTATGTTGCTCGCACATAAATTACGCACGAACGTTAAACAGTAAAATAATAAGTGCAGTCTTTCATGGGCATCCATTTATTGGTTCAGGAATGCAAACTTGTCCCCGTTAAAAAAAGATTATATTATATACAAGCACACTGCTTGTAATTGGGCCTAACAGTTATTGCCGGGATTCTCACGCCATCGTAGTGTTGTGGGGCGGGTTGGATTTTCCATATTTTCATATCGCATTGTTAACTGATAAGGTATTTACGGTGAATTTATTAGATTATAATGGGTATTATTTGGTGATTATGTCAAAAGCTTATCTTCTGTGCTGTTATAGTCAAAGACCTTGGACTAATGAGCATTATTTACCAACTGTTTTTAATTCAGAGAGAATGGGAAACTGTGCACCTGCACGCGACCAAACCGCTGCACAGTCACCGGGCGGTGAAGAGGACGTTTTCGGGGATCCTGCAGCTGCCACGTCTGCCCCGCAGGCTCTCGGCCCATGGTGAATACAGCAGCACAACCGGCAAAGCCATCTTCTGCCTCGGCCCCCCAAATGGCCTGGAGATTCAGGAGTCATCATGGTAAGCTGCTGTTGGTGCTTAAAATGGCATATGATGTGAACACTTAACTCAGGTAATCAGTTTTAAGGTTTTGAATTTCGGCTAGTGACGGAGTGCCTCGTACAGTTACTGAAAGAATGAGGAAAATCTTGTTTTTATCGTCTGTTGTTGTAAACAGGTACATGTAGAGTTGGCGATGAACTTTCCACTAACACAGATTTTAGTGATAACCTCATATAAACGCTCGTCATTAATTCGTTTTCAAAATACGGGCATCACGTCAGCAACCTTTGACTCAGTGGTATTTTCTGGCTTGTCCTGCTGAAAAAAGCTTGAACTAGTTTTTAGGAAGTTGACAAGACTGATTTTTTTTAAAAAGGGTTTTGGCTATTTTCAGCCTGTATTCAGCAATATGGCCTGGATAAACCTGGATTCAGCTTTTTATTTCCCAGCCTGACCAGCTAAAATTAGGCTGGAAATGGCCAAGACCCCTGTAAAACCAGCCTGTTCGAGCAGCTTAGGCTGGTAAAGCTTTTTTTCCCTGCCAAGTTGAGGTAAAGTCAGTTTTAATCTCACAAAATTGTATACTAAACCAAACCAATTAGTACCCATTCTTGTACCAATACTTTCTACACACACAATTACCACCGGTCAATCACATCTTCCAGGGGACTCTGGCATGAATATATATATATATATATATATATATATATATATATATATATATATATATATATATATATATATATATATATATATATATATATATATATATATTAGGGATATCCTGATACAACATTTTAACTTCCGATACGATACCCATATTGCAGCCTTCGGTACTAACCGATGCCGATACAAATCCGATACAATAATCAGCACAAATTATGAATACTTTACTTTTACCTATTTCGTTGAGTGGAATGTATGAACGGGTAGATCAAACTGAGAACAAAAGTCAGCAACAGTAAGTATGGAAAAAACAGACCAATTTATTAACTATTGGTTGCATAATTGTGAACCTTTACATAAGAATATATAAAAACGAATTAAAGAAAAAATATTAAGGCCCTGAAAAATATCTTAATCGGATAAACAAAAATATATTTTTTAAAGTGCAAAATACTAATTAAACGCCACTTCAGTTATTTATTTTTTACCATCAGCAAGTGGTAAAAACAGCTGAGAGCAGGAACATAAGAAAAAAATATTGTTAACTGACTAACTGTTAAAGGTTGAGTGTCCAAGGTTTCAATTTCACACACTTTTTGATGAATTTTTGATTCAGTTTTGAGCTGGAAAATATCCGTCACACTGGGCAGCAGAAATAGGGAGTTATGGTTATAAGTTATTGTTAAATGAATAAAAATGTACAGTATGGTTAGTACAAACATTCACATGACCAGAGTAGTTTAATCTGTATTTGTATCATAAGAAGACTATGGCTGTATCAATGTTCCCAAACAAAACATAATTAATTTTATAATAATATATATTGTACATATTATCTTTAACATAAATACACTTGGCAGTAGCTGGATTGAAACACACCTTTTCTCCACAGCACATAAAATAATGTGACTTTTAAGAATAATTTTATTTATCAAAATTCATTTTATTTGCATAATATATTGCACAGATTCCACCTTACTTCCCACATGGGAAAAGTCCGACAATGTAAAGAAAGACAAAACTGCAAACTCATGTGCAAAGCTGACACTGTTTATCAATGCACTTTATCTTTCTGGGCTTCTTGAAGAAGAGTTAAATATGGGAATGCCTCTAATTAAATTTTCCTTCTGCCCGAAAGTAATACCATTCTTTCTCTTAAACTGTAATGGCCCTCAGCAACAGAATGATTTCTTATTCTCATTTAACAGACAATTAAAACAACAAAAATGTTTAGCATTTAACACCTTTTACATGACACTGTTTTCTTTTCAGTGTGTTCAAGTAAAAAAATGAAATAAAAAAATAAGAAATCCACTATTTCACTCCTACTATCCATGTGCACCACATACAGGTCAAATCTGCTTCCTCTCTCTCTCTCTCTCTCTCTCTCTCTCTCTCTCTCTCTCTCTCTCTCTCTGATGTAGCCTTGGTGCTACTGAAAGATTGAGATGCACTGGCCAAAGTTTGCGTATAAAGTAATGTAAAAACGCAGCTATAGATAGCAAAAGCACAATCCGGGAGATGTTAGGCGATTTAGAAATCTTGGCTGAATGTATTTTTAAAGCGCACCTATGGTAAAATATCTATTTTTCAAGCTGTTTGGACAGACATATGTGCATGTATAGTGTATAGACTGTCATATTGGGGTGATATAAGCACACCCAGTGCTTTTTTTTTTCAATTTAACAACATAAAAAACGGTGGACCAATTGGAGCGGTTTTCAAATCGACCGCTACCTGACGTAGGAGAGCGGTCCCCCCGCCCACCAATATTGATTGACAGGCGCGTCACCATATCCTCAGTTTGTTGATTCACGTCCGCCATTTTCAGCGTGAGTCAAAGCGATATCACTAAAGGAACACGCTAGCTCTATTTTTAGATGCAAGGCTCAATGGGCTCAACACAAGATTAATATTCTCCAGATTATCGCTCTAATCGGAATTATTGGTTGTATCTTTAGGTAGGTTTGCAAACATGTGTACTTCTCATCGAGTCTACCTTATACTTCAGCCGTTTGCATTTCTCGCGATCCCAGAAGCTCCCTGTGACCTAACTAGCATGCGTTTTAGAATTCTAAACATAAGTTTCTATCAGGGTACACTCAAGTCGACGGCTGGGCGCCGCGGACCGCTGCAGAAACCTATGTTTAGAATTCAAAAATGCGTGGCGTGACGATTCGGGACACTTCATGTTTCTGCCGCGCTACAGAGAGTGTCTGGTGTGCCGTGTCGCGGCTTCGAGCGGCACATCCGGTGCCTCAGTCAAAGTTAATTCAGTGTGCGTGGTTATTAGTTTCTGTGTTCAAGCTCGGCACTTGAGACTAGCACACATTTGGCTGTAAAACTGTACAAAGACACATATGATTTTGGACTCTCTGCTTGGTCTGTGTCAGAGTCGTACATGTACGACTGAATGGTGATCCTCTCTCTCCTTCTCCGTCTGCCTTTCTCTGTTTCAAACTCAGAGAGGGTGAGCTCATGGCCCTGCCCCCTTGTTACGTTGGCGGGAAGCCGAAACTAATTTACATGTGAAGCAACACACCCATAAATCAGCGAACTGTGGACACGCCCCCAACATGACACTTTTTAACACATTATAATAAAACAATCTGAATTGTGTTTTAAACTGAACCTAAACTTGCACACTCAGAAGAACCATAATATTAATATTAAATCATAAAAAAGAGGTAAATTATGTTCCCTTTAAGTCCCAAAAAGAGGACATGTCCGGGAAAAAGAGGATGTATTGTCACCCTAAATAATGAGCTGGATCAGTCTATTTAGTAAAAGGCTTTATTTTCCGCTTGTCCTCGCGCTCTTCTCAAAGCTACTACCAAAGTCAGAACAGGTGTCGAGCGCGGATCTGTGGGTCTGCAGCAGCAGAGCATGTGAGTCTGTGGCGGAGTATTTCTCATGCACACAGAACCAGGCCGCTGAGGTAAAGTCTTATGTGTGGGAAGCATTGGTGTTGAATTGGATATGACATTGGATGCACCACGATATGCCATGACCGAATTGTAAACGTTTTCTCTGAGGCTCGCACGATGTGCAATTCGCCACCATTTTGGTGCCTTGCGTTGCTTAGCAGTGTATACAAAACAATGTAAAGATCGCTTGACATGAAGTAAATAAACCAGTAGAGATGTGACGTTGTTGATAGCTTTAGCATGTGCTACCGTCACAATAGCTTTCTATTGTAAGACACCATAACATAGTGTGAAGAACATGTTAAATCTTAAAGGAACTTTGCTAGCAAGCAGTGTTGTGATCACCTGGGCTTTGCACGCACTGGCGTTGGACGCTGCTAGATAGAATAGCTGTAACGCAGTTTAGAACGGATTTTTAATGCAGTCCGATATAGTTCTTTGGACTGATATTGGACCTACTTCCGATATCAATATCGGATCGGGACATCTCTAATTTATATATATATATATATATATATATATATATATATATATATATATATATATATATATATATATATATATATATATATACACACACACATACACACACATACATATATATATATATATATATATATATATATATATATATATATATATATATATATATATATACAAATATAGTTAAAGTCTGAATTATTATTATTAGCCCCCTTAAATTAAACAGGGGGGCTAATAATTCTGACTTCAGCTGTATATACATAAATGTTGTACCTATAGCAATTTTACTTGTAGAGACAGCAGAGGGCGCTATTGGTCAGACCAGAAAAATAAAAAAATAAAAACTAAGACCTTGGACAACCCTGCAGAAAAAAAAATCTATAAAAACCATCACAAAAGTACTAATGGTTTCCGCTACAAATACCATTAAAAACATTACAAACCACCATTTTGAATCATTAAAACCACAACATTTGAATGGCTTCTTGTGTGTTCTGGCAGATACAGTATTACATCAGGAGTGAATTTAACATCCCATCAACAGAAGGCAACAAATAACCAGTAGTTATCCACAGGGGCCATTATCATTTCCATCTAAACCAGTACAATTCCCATAACCGTATAGTTTGAAATCATTACACATTTTATAATAGTTTTCATGTTTTTTTTTCAGCAGGGATAAAAAGTCAGAAGAAAAAGTCATAAACAGAGTCAGTAAATGGACAGTTATGCATTATGAACCTTTTTAATGATTTACCAAAATTACTTTTCACATAACCATAACCTTTATGTCAGTTGGTATCATAAAATCAGCATATACTTAATTCATCTGGTTATCGTTTATGTTCTTGATTTGCAAAATAATTTAAATATATTGAGCAGCAAAATATAGATCTTGTACTAAACCAAAACAAACAACACACACACACACACACACACGATTGAAACTTGATTAGTTTTAGACATATACAGAGGGTTGACCCTAAGTCCCTCTTTAAATGCTTGAATGTCTTTGCAAACATAACAAAACACCAGACCAAGCAGCTACCAGACCAAATGATGTAAGAGCTTTTCTCACAGCTAGCATCACTTTACTGAACCATTATTCTTGTCTTTTTTGCCACAAAATCCAGGGGTCATCAAATCAAAATGGGGTCCCAAGAGAAAACCCATGTAAAAAAAAAATAAATAAATAGTGAATAAAATAGAAAACAAATATTACATAAACCAAAAATTATATTAAAATAAACAGAAATACATGAATAAATAAAACAGACAAAGAAATAAAAAGCAATATCCAAATAAAATAGTAATTTAGGATGAAATAAAATGACATAATAATGTGATGTAATTATGATATAATAATATACAAACATTATTAAATAATACTTAGAATAACTTAATTGATAAAACAAATACACGTTATATTAAAGTGCATAATTAAAATTTTTGTTAAAGTAAAAAGACAAATAACTGGATAAATAAATTGATGGAACCTAATAGATTAAATATTTAATAATAATGTTTCAGACTCATATGTCAAATATTATTGTTCACAGTATACATTTAGCCTTTGAACAAGATACTAGAAGCCCCTGACATAATCGTTCATAAATCATTCTTGCATGCTTTTTTTGTGCTCAAGAAACATTTTTTTTTTATTACCAATGCAGAAAAGAGCTATGCTGCCTAATATATGCTTGTGGAAACCACTATACATTCTTTTTCTGATTTCTCTGATGAGCAGAAAGTTAAAAGGAACAGTAAGCTGGCATTTTTGCAGTCAAGTGGATTAGCCTTTTACTTAATAATTGCTAAAAGAATTAGCTGGAAAAAGAACTGGAAAAACCCTTATTCGCCCAACTACTTTCATTGGATGTATGACCTGTTGCAGTTTATTCAAATAGAGAAAATTTAGATGCAGTGCTCAACATAATTGAGTACACCCCACTTTGAAAATGAATATTTTTCTCCATTTTTCAGTGAATATAGGCAATGTGTTTTGATGCATTTTAACAAAACAGATTTATTAAACATATATATTTATTAAAATAAGATTTTAGTCACTAAACATATTTAGAAATAGAAAGATAATACAATTAAATTTAATTAAATTTTAAAAAATAGCTTCTTTTTTATGTAACCTGTCTTGCATATCTAACCCTGTCTGATCTGTCTTTTTGTCTTGCTTTTGAATATTAAAAAAACTTGTCCAAGAGTGTATTAGGAAATGAAATGATCTGATATCTGACATTTAACAGTAATGGGATACTTAGGTGTCATTTGTTGAGTTATAATTATCATGATTTTGTTGTTTACTTTTTTATGTTCCTCTGAATATGGTTCAGAGAGTTAGGAATGTCTTTAATTACCACCCAATATATTTTCTTCAATATTGTGAAATTAATGTATTATGGTCTTTCTTTCCCTCACTTGTAATAACTTTCTGATTGAGAATTGACGATAAAAAGACTTGAACTAAAAAGAACAGTAAATATTTTTTAAATCATTAATGTCTGTCAATTTTGATCAGTTTAATTAAAACCCCCAAACTTTGTAGTGTAAACTGTTTCATAATAAAAAAGTCACACTTTGTAAGTTATTGTACTTATTAACATGAGCTAACACTTGTAAAGAAGTTATTAATCATAGTTGCTATTGCTATTACATTATTTTAAAATCTAAATTCTTTCTTGTTGACATTAGTTAATGAACTGTGAGTTAACATGAGCAACTTTATTTCCATTGACATTAACAAAGGTGAATAAATGCTGTAATAAATGTATTGTACATTATTTGTTCAGGGTATTACATGCATTAATTAATATTAACTAATACAACCTTATTGTAAAGTGTTACCGAAAAAACAAGTAAACTTTATAAAAGATACTTTTAATAAGGCAATTGGTGTCATTGTTGAATAAGTATCCAAAACCTTTTGTCAGGGGCCACTGTATTGCGTATTGTTTTTGCGTACACAACTCATCCGGCAGTCAAAGGATCACAGAGAACCTTTTCCCCTCTGATAATCAAAGCCCATGGGGCCCGTGATAGAGGGGCATCGTGACATGAGCCATGCTCTCTGTCTGACTTTATCTGACTTTGCTTTTTATAGTCAGCACTTTCATGTGACTTCTCCTGGTAAACCTAGAGCATGTGAAAGGCATACGCATTTCTCGGAGGAAATCTGAATGTGCCGAACGGCTTTCTGGCGCGGTAGCTTTCTAGCTCGCCAAGGGACTTGAACAGGAAGTCATTATAGACCAGTAAACACTGGCCCTCGCGCACTAAATAGTCTTAATGCGGAGGTGGGGCCACTTACAGAGCTCTATCATGAAGTCCTCTCATTGTAAATCACACTGCCATATTTAGTCTGTTGGAGGGAAGTCTTCCAAGTTATGTAAACAAAGCGAGAGATGTTCCAGTGCTATGATGGCTGGCTCCATTAAAGTGCCTGTGATCTCTGAAGCAAGGCTGGATTTCTCAGCTCTAGTCGAGGGTGAGAGATGTGGACTGTGGTTTTTGTGTGAGTGAGCGCTTTCTGCCAATTGGGAAGACACTGAAGCTCTGTTGCGATGAGTGAGAGTTTAGAAGAAGAGAGACCTCCGAGGCCCTCACATCTCAAACTCAAGGGAAACTCTCCCACTGGCTCCCCCAAAATGTCTCCACGCAGTTCGCCTCGCAACTCGCCCCTACTCTTCCGGAGGCTGATGATGAACCGCAGCATTGCTTTGCAGAGACGCTTCACTTTGGCTCACACTCCCAGGTAGGATCTGAATGCTTCTGAATTGTTTGTTATTTGCTTCTTACCGGGAGGCTTGGCTTCAAAAACACACACACACACACATACGACTTCACAGGAGTCTTGTGGCACAGGCTTCTACGTAATGACACATCACAAGGCAAATTTTGTGGCTGCTTGAGACATTCACCCCCCCTCATCCGAAGTTTGTATTGATGCTAACACTTCTAGCTACAATTATAATCACTATAATCAAGGAGGTGGTTTGTCTGCTGTGAGGAAGCTTTAAAAGATGTCTTTGTTTGCGAGCATGTCTTGACCTGAGGTATTTATTGTCAGCCTATCTCAGCAGTGATCAGATGAACTGCTTTTTTGCACGTAGTTATATTGGTTTTGTGTCTTATGCCCGACAAAGTCCAACCTGGTTATAATTTAGGAATAATGAGCTCTTAACTACCTGAGAGACTAGCTTCTTTTGGGATTTTTAGGTGTACGCATGTGTTTAAATTTACACAGTGCATTGGTGCGGATTTAGGGATCCTGTTTATAACATGTTTGCTTTTGTATGCAAGTCAGCCACTTGTTTCAGACAATACTTAGATTGTCATTGTGGTTTGCAAGTTCTGCAATTTCAAGCCTTTCTGGCTTGACAGTTTATTCCCTCCTTTTTTCTCTCTCTCTCTCTCTCTCGAGTTTTTATTTTTTAATTACTGGTCAAAGTTTGGGCTTAGTTAGACTGTTTAATGTTTAGTTAAGTTTTATATGCTCAACAAGGCTGCTTTTGTTTGATCAAAAATCAAATTCATGCCGTATTTTTTTAAACTATTCTTATAAATATGTACTGTATATATATATATATATATATATATATATATATATATATATATATATATATATATATATATATATATATATATATATATATATATATATATATTTGTCCTTCAGATCTGTTTTAATACAATGGGCTCTGATTTGGTGGTAAAGTGGTAATTAAACCTATTTCAGCAAAATGTGAACGCCACAAGAAGATATTGTCTGTATTTTTCTTTATCTTTCGTGATTGTTTTTTATTCTCAACCTTCTGAAAGTGAGTTGAATGATCATTAATTGCCTGGTTTTTATTGAATTTTAAATTTTTAATGAAACCTGTCTTAATCCTGCCCTTTTGGAAGTCATTGCCTAAATACAGCTCTAATGCCTGTGTCTTTGACATGTTACAGCCTCTGTTTTGAGCTGTTTCTGTGTCTGTTAAACCTCCAAGATTTGAGGAAGTCAAGGCCTGACAACACTGTAAACATCCCCAGCCATACACGCACACGCAATAAATGTTGAGAAATCGTCAGCAGAGCTCAGAGGAGGTGTTACACTTGAAAACCGTGAAATAGACATTACTTTAAATATTTATCAACTGATTACAGTTTTCAAGTGTTTTGCCAAGAGGTGACCAGTCAACTCAGAACTTGTTTATCAGAGAATAAATCTGCAGAGAACGGTTTTCTGTTGAAATGTTTAAACACAGGTCACCATGTTCATGTCAGCTGGTGGAAGTGGAAAGACTAAACCTGTCACTTGTCACAGTAGATTATGAGCATGCAAAATGTCTAGGGACACCAGCAAATTCTGTGACAATGCTGTACACCCATAATTAAAAATATGCAATCTATTTCATTTCACTGGAGTGATTCTGCAGATTTACAGTTTGTACTCTGTTATTTGTTAGATGTGTTCATATTATACAAACTTTCAGGTCAGATCTTATAATTCAGTATGGCACTGTATGTGCTCAAGTCAAAATCTTTATGCTTCTCTCTTGCTAACTTCCCTTCATTTCTTTGACCTGCATGTATGTCTACAAGCACCAACTACTGGCAGAACATCCAAAATGGTTTTTTTAAACATAGAAGATTATAGTAAATTGAAACTGTCAGTTGAAGTTCAGTTCAGTATACTATTTATGCTATTTATTATTGCTAAAGTCTAAATGCTAAAAGAGCAAATCCATCAATGCACAGCTTCACAAGTCCCAACCCAAGCAAGACAGTGGCGAAGAACAAACTACACCAATTGACGAAAGTTAAGGAAAAACCTCGAGAGAAACTAGGCTCAGTTAGGCCATTTCTCCTTTGCCCAAACTTATTGTGCAGAGCAGCAATGTAGGCACTGGAGGCTGGAAAACAATGAGTTGAGTCTATTGTGAGTTGGTCACTGGCGGGTGATCAGGGCTGGCTCACGAAATCAATGTAAAGACTCGTCTGTCAATGGGTCTTTTAGGAATAAGTCTCATGCTCTACACTCCTCCATGACTGCCACAGCATCTCTCCGGAGACGGCGTGGTTCAGGACTATGGATACCTTGGATCATCTCTTCATGGGTTTTGCAATCTCTAGAGGCCTCGGATGAGTATTTCCAGGTGTAAATAGAGAATAAAAAAAATAATTAAAGAAGAGATATTAAATATCAGTGCAAAAATGAAGTGCTATAAATGAAAATAGTAGTTATATTATCAAACATCGAAACAAACATATAAAACATGAGTATTTCGTACAAAAGGTCTGCCGCATTAAGACAGGAGGAGTGTTTGTTAAACCCGCTCACCTGCGTGGAGCACACTCATGCATCATACCGTTATGTGATGCATTGTGTGTATGCTTTAGTACAAAGATAAACCACATTTTTTTTTTCTAAAATAGTTTATTCAAGTCCCCAAGAGTTAAACAGTTGATTGAAACCATTTTTTAATCCATTCAGCTGATCACTGGGCACTTTTAGCTTAGCTTAAGAAAAGTCATTGAATTGGATTAGGTCATTGGCATCTTGCTTTAAAATGATCAGAATTTGATAATTTCTTATTTAAAGGTTGACTCTTCAGTAGTTACACTATGACTGATGTCAGACTGAGGCCGATAAAGCTACAAACTATACTTTCATTCCTGTGTAATAATCATGGAATGTTGCTGTAGTGATTTTAGCGGACTAGTTAATGCTGTAAAATATACAAAGTGTAGCACTTACTGCTTGAAGCACAGTTAAATTACAGATAGTTAAATTACAACTATCTTTAGATCTTTAAAGATCTTTTAATCAGTCTTTGCAAATCCTTACTTCTATACATGATTATGCACATTAAAGGTGCAGTAGGTGATTGTCTTCAGAAACATTTTGTTGTGCTGGTTGAATCTCTCTTCGCATTCCAATAGTACTGATTAAAGTAAAAGATCTAAATGTATTTATGTTCGTCCAATTAAAATTTGTCGGGCCGATAATTCTGATAAGTAGCCCAAACTGTCTGTCAACAAATGTAGATTTTTACATCTGCGCATCTATTCACGCAGACAGATCTGCCATTTGAGCATGCAAGTGAATTGAAAGACAGCAGTAAAAAACAAATGCTGAATCAAAACTTTAAAATCCTGAATCATTATTGGAGTTTACTTTTGCACGCTAAAGGAAGGAGGACACCATGGCTGAAGTATTTCTTTTAAACAGATAATGTTATGTTATAAAACTATTTTAGTCACGCAAACTGATGTATATCTTGTTGTTGCAAATGGGTTATATGCACAGAAGTGTTCAGCCACAAATCTTCTGGCGAAAAATTGATGTGACTATTTTCAGTTTCATAAGGGACCTTTTACAGCATTGATAATGTCGATTTTATTTAGTTTAACAGCAAAACATAAGTAAATAGCGATATTCCGCCTAGCATGCTGCACTGAAGTGAAGTTAATTTTATATTCACATTGGTTCATTTCTGAACAGTGACAACCTGTGGCACGCTCCCTATATTGTTTACAATGCTACTTTGAATTTTTTGGTCTGAAATAGCATGTAAGTATGGTTTAGTCCTGCACCCCCGCCGGCCAATCACCATAGTTGCTTTAGGACAAAGCACGTGAGACCAGTGATACTTTCATGCATGAAGTATTGCTACACAACTGAAAACATGCTAGATATAATACAGTTTTTCATTGCGAATTGTAGTATAATAAAGCACTATAAAGTTTTATAACTGGCGAATGACATGATCTAGTGGGTTGCCTACTGTTGTAACGCCACGCCAGCAGAGGGAGCCCTCGCCCGACTACTGACTCAGCTCCGCTCCCTCTGCGGACACTTCCTGTTTGTGCAGTATATATATGAGTGCTCAGACCATGCTTCCTTGCGAAGTATTGCCAGTTGATCCTGCCTTACCAAGCGTTGTTCCATAGTGACTTTCATGACTGCTATCCTGTGTATGACCCTGCCTGCCTTGATCACGTACGTTCTCTGTCTTTGCCCTTTTGATCTGTTTTGGACTGAATATTGTGTTACTGAACTTCTGCCTGCATATTTACCACGTCTTCTGGATTTGCCCCTTGCTTGTCATTGGATTGGACTGCTTTCCTGTTACCAACTATTTGCCTGTTTATACGTTGATGTCTTTGTCTCTCCCGTTAATAAACTTCTGCATATGGATTCTAACAAAGCCTCAGCTCCCTCGTTACAGAATACTTCGCCTACCATGAATCCAGCGGAAGTTTCCAACCTGCAAACTACAGTTGCATATCAAAAATGAAGTTCTAAAGGGGTATCAAGAACAATTGATGCAACTACAGTCGATCAACGAACACCTGACACATTATATCCGGTCCCTGCCTCCTACCACGCCAAGAGCGGTAAGCTTTGCGCTTCCTGATAAATTTGATGGTACTGCTGAGCAATGCAAAGGCTTCCTACGCCAAGTTAAGATTTATTTGGAGGCACCAGGGTGAAAAATTTGATTCTGAGGAAAAGAAATGCGCATTTGTGATGACGTTATTGACCGGAAAGAGCGATTGACTGGGCCGCAGCAGTATGGGATTCGGATACTCAGATAAAAACTTCATTGGAGTATTTCACTAACCAGATTCGTGAAGTGTTTGAATACCCAGATGGAGGAAGGGGAGTAGCCACCCAATTGATGAACCTCAAACAAGGTAACAGATCGGCTGCGGATCACACTATTGAATTTAGAACAATAGCAGCTCAGAGCGGATGGAATGATGTGGCGTTAAAGGCAATGTTTCACCAGAGTCTGAATGAGGAGCTTCAGACGGAGCTGGCTTGCAAAGATGATGACCTACTCGTTTTCTGAATTTGTTAAATTAGCAATCAGAATTGATAATCTCATGAAACAAGCACCTCGACATAGACATAATACCAAGATTCAAGAGCTCACCCGATCTTTTCATGTCATTGATTTAAAAAATCGTGATGAGCCCATGCAAGTTAATACATCACGAGCCCTGAGGAGGAGAGGGAACGGCGCCGCCGCCTCAAACTGTGTTTTTATTGTGGTGGAACTGGACATCGAAGTTTCGGATGCCCATATAAAAAGCAGCAGTCAAGTCAAGGTAAATATGGAACACTTCTCAGTACACCAAGCAATAAATCATTCACGCTACCAGTCACTCTGCAGATTGACGCTGTTTTTCTTGATTTAACAGCTATGATTGATTCAGGAGCTGCACTTAATATCATTAGCAGAGACATTGTTGAAAAACATAACATCCCCACTCAAACCTGTACCCCACCCATTAAAATCAAGTCTATCGATGATGCGCTCATAGGAAATGGAATTACTCAACAAACCAAGACCCTCACTCTCAAGACTGGAACATTACATCAGGAATCCATTTCCTTCTATATTGTTGACACCCCTAAGTATGAGATAGTCTTAGGGATACCCATGGCTTCATATTCACGATCCAGAGTTATCATGGAATTCAGGAGAATTAAAGCGCTGGTCTACGTTCTGCCTAGAGAGGTTATTCATGTCAACCACAGCCGTTTCTGACAACCAGCATTGAGAGCCCTGAAACTCACAAGACTGTAGTCATACCAGAATGTTACCAAGATTTAACTGAGGTGTTCAGCAAGATCAAAGCAACGCAACTCCCTCCACATCGCCCCTGGGACTGTGCAATTGAGCTGTTACCCAATGCTATTCCACCTAAAACCAGGGTTTACCCTCTTTCCCCCAAGGAAAGCCAAGCCATGGACGAGTACATTGATGAAGCTCTGGATTCGGGTCTCATTCGTCCATCTACGTCACCAGCTGCAGCTGGATTTTTCTTTGTAGAGAAAAAGATGGTGGTCTTCGTCCATGTATTGATTACAGAGGTTTGAATAATGTCACAGTCAAATTTCGCTATCCTCTCCCATTAGTCCCCTCTGCCCTTGAACAACTACGTGAAGCCACCATATACACTAAACTTGACCTGAGGAGTGCCTACAACCTGATTAGAATTCGTGCAGGGGACGAATGGAAAACGGCGTTTATCACCACCTAGGGGGCACTATGAATACCAAGCCATGGCCTATGGACTAGCAAATGCTCCGGCTGTCTTTCAGTCATTTATAAATGAGATCTTCAAAGATCTAATCAACAAGTATGTTGTCGCCTACATCGACGATATCTTGATTTATTCCAAGAACGAAGGAGGATCATGTGAATCATGTCAGAGAGGTGCTTTCAAGATTACTGGAAAATCAACTATTATGTCAAAGCGGAAAAATGTGAGTTTCATGTTAAGCAAACATCTTTTTTAGGATATCACATCAGTCATAACGGAGTGAGAATGGATGAATTTAAAGTTAAAGCAGTCACGGAATGGCCAGTGCCCACACCAATTAAGGAACTTCAGCGGTTTTTGGGGTTTGCAAACTTCTACCGGAGGTTCATACGTAGCTACAGTACATTAGCTGCACCCATGACATCACTGCTTAAAGGGTAAACCGAAGAAACTGAAGTGGTCAGAGGAGGCAAACCAGGCATTCAAGGACTTAAAGGAAAGATTCACCACAGCCCCTATACTCAAACATCCCAACCCTAACTCACCGTTTATCTTGGAGGTAGATGCTTCAGATCTGGGCATCGGAGCAGTACTGTCACAAAGGCATGGAACCCCAGGCAAACTGTATCCATGTGCATTCTTCTCAAGAAAGCTAACATCAGCAGAGCGCAATTATGATGTGGGGAATAAAGAATTACTTCCATGAAAGAAGCAATCGCTGAATGGAGACACTGGTTAGAGGGAGCTACACATCCATTCCAAGTCATTACAGATCACAAGAACCTAGAGTATATAAAAAGTGCAAAGAGACTTAACCCCAGACAAGCCCGATGGCCCTATTCTTCACCAGGTTTCAATTCACAGTCACGTACAGACCTGGAAGCAAGAATAGTAAGGCAGACGCTCTATCGCGACGTTATGATTCTCCCATAGACAAAGCAAATACTCAAGAAACCATACTACCCCCCAACAAGTAGTCATTGCTCCGGTATCATGGGACATTATGGAAGAAATACACCGTGAACAGCTAAACGAGGTTCCACCACCACAATGTCCACCCAACAAGAACTACGTCCCCACGAATCTTACGTCCTAGAGTCATGCAATGGGTCCATACATCCATATGTGCAGGTCATCCAGGTATATCAAGAACGATCCATCTTGTCCAAAACTCTTTCTGGTGGCCAATGATGAGCAAAGATATAACCAATTATGTCAGTCATTGCCAAGTCTGCGCCCAGTCAAAGACACCCAAGGAATTGCCATCAGGACTCCTCAAGCCGTTACCTATACCTCAACGACCATGGTCCCATCTATCCATTGATTTTATAACCGACTTGCCTCCATCCCACACATTCACCCACCATTCTGGTGATAATTGATCGTTTCTCCAAAGCATGTCGTCTGGTTCCATTACCAAGCCTACCCACAGACCATGGAAAACTGCTCAAGCCTTGTTCCAGCATGTTATTTCGAACATATGGACTACCAGAGGACATTGTGAGTGATCGGGGTGCACAGTTCACCTCACAGGTCTGGAGGGCTTTCTGTCGCCAGCTAGATATCAATGTAAGCCTCACATCTGGGTATCATCCACAAGCTAATGGCCAAGTTGAACGTCTCAACCAGGAAATAGGCCGGTATCTCAGAACATACTGCAGTAGAGAACAACATCGCTGGTCTGAGTTTCTCCCATGGGCCGAATACGCACAGAACTCATTGACTCACTCATCAACGGGAACTTACCCCCTTCCAATGCGTGTTGGGATTTCAGCCTCCATTGTTCCCGTGGTCTGGTGAGCCGTCTTCAGTTCCAGCGGTCGATGAATGGATTCAACGTAGTGAGAGGGTGTGGGACAGTGCCCATGTCCGGCTCCAGCGGGCTTGTGAGAACACAGAGTTCCAGGCCAATCGCCGACGTCGTCCACATCCTCCCTACCAACCAGGACAGCGGGTCTGGCTCTCTACACGGGACATCAAGCTACGGCTACCCAGCAGGAAGCTCAGTCCAAGGTACGTGGGGTCCTTTCAAAATAATTAAACAAATATGAAGTGACTTACCAACTTAGAGCTTCCTGCTAATTACCGATATCTCCTTCCTTCCATGTGTCCCTGCTCAAACCGGTCCACCCGGAGACTGACCCCGGCCAGGAGGGCCGCAGAACCACCCCCACCATTGGACATTGATGGGAATCCGGCATACAGGGTTAATGTGTTGCTGGACTCAAGGAGAAGAGGGGGTCAGCTCCAATATTTGGTGGACTGGGAAGGATACGGACCTGAGGAGAGATCATGGGTTGCTGCCCAAGGACATTCTCGACCCTTCCCTCATCGAGGAATTTCATCGAGCCAGGCCCGACCGACCAGCTCCCAGACCGGCGGGGGCGCCCACGTCGAGCTCCAGGAGTCGCTCCTAGAGGGGGGGGTTCTGTAACGCCACGCCAGCAGAGGGAGCCCTCGCCCCGACTACTGACTCAGCTCCGCTCCCTCTGTGGTACTTCCTGTTGTGCAGTATATCATATGAGTGCTCAGGACCATGCTTCCTTGCGAAGTATTGCCAGTTGATCCTGCCTTACCAAGCGTTGTTCCTAGTGACTTTCATGACTGCTATCCTGTGTATGACCCTGCCTGCCTTGATCACGTACGTTCTCTGTCTTTGCCCTTTTGATCTGTTTGGACTGAATTAGTTGTGTTACTGAACTTCTGCCTGCATATTCTACTACGTCTTCTGGATTTGCCCCTTTGCTTGTCGCTTGGATTGACTGCTTTCCTGTTACCAACTATTTGCCTGTTTATACGTTGATGTCTTTGTCTCTCCCGTTTAATAAACTTCTGCATATGGATTCTAACAAAGCCTCAGCTCCCTCGTTACAACTGTCATCTTTACGGTTCGCGTTCATGTTTCAGGAGGCATGGCTTTGGACGGCAGGGGAGTGACTGTTTTCAAAGCTATTATGCTAACTGATAGCATTTTGTCAGATAACCTACTGCACCTTTAAAGGGCACCTATAGTGAAAAATCTACTTTTCAAGCTGTTTGGACAGACATATGTGTAGGTGTAGTGTATAGACCGTCATATTGGGGTGATATAAACACACCCAGTCCTTTTTTTTCAATTTAACAACATAAAAACAGTGGACCAATTGGATCGGTTTTCAGACCGACCCCAACTTGACGTAGGAGTGCGGTCCCCCTGCCCACCGAATCGATTGACAGCTGCGTATTAACGTCCCGGAAGTCACGTGTATAATCATATTAACAAGAGATGAGCGCAAAGCAACCGGGAATAAAAGGTCTGTTCAGTTTGCTAGGATCATCATCAAATGTGATCAAAAGTAAGTTTCACAAGTTTAAAATGTTTTAAAACAGAGCATGTGTGTAATGAATTACAGCGATTTAGCTTAGCTTTACTTCATCAGCACAGCCGCGTGTCAGGACAATTATAAAAGAAGACGCTTCAATCCCGGTTTGTGAACGTTAAATCAGGTTTATTTTGTACATTAACATAACAGATATCCATACAGCAGTGGAGATTAACTTGTAGCCACATTTGTAGTCACATTTGCATGCAAAAAGAGTGCTAAATGCGCGCACTGTGTGTGTGCGTGTCGTGTCCGCGCTGTGTCTGTGTGTATCTGTGTGTGTGCGTGAACTTCGTAACGACATTGTGTGCGACTCATCGTTGCAACTCAGCTAATGCATCAAATACTCATTGGTAAAGTTCTTACTGTAGTATTTCTCACAAACTCTATGTGAGATCTTCTTCCTTTATGTCTGTCTGTTGTCTGACACAGCCGAGGGAGGAGATTAAGGCACGTAGAAACGGTGGGCAGGGATGACTAGCCTTAAAGGCGCAGTACACCAAAACCGCCTCCTGGTGCAAAAATGTATAAAATAGAATTTAATAAAATGTATAATAAAAAAAATCTGATGGGTGTTTTGAACTTTACGGACACATTCTGGAGACACAAAAGACTTATATTGAATCTGAAAAAAGGGGTAACCTATGTGCCCTTAAATACAGAGACGTGGTAAAACTGTCAATCAATATCGGTGGGTGGGAAAAATAGTATTGCTACGTCATAGTGCGGTGGGCCTCAAAACTGATGAGATTTGGAAAGAGAATGGTCACTCCAATATAAATCTGTACACACATATACCCTACACACAGTTCTGTCTAAACAGCTTCCAAAAGTTGACTTTGCATCATAAGTGATTTTACAAGCTAAAAGCCTCATAATTTACATCAAGAAAAACAACTAAAGATGTAAGAATGAAAGCTATGTGTCTACACCATCAATGTTTATCATTAAATAATAACTATTTTTGTCTGCAATTTTTCTGGTTGGCTGATTCAGTGTTGTCTTCAATGTAGATAGACTAAGTAGTGCAGAAACAGTTCACGGTGCATTTGTGTGAGCTGCATGCACATAAAAGGATTTCACATCACATTTACTGGACACATAAAAAAGAAAACCATACTTTTGGCTCACATTCGCCGAAGCAGCTCTCTTGGTACTATATGAACAGTGGAAATCCACACAGGTCAAATGTGACATTTAAAGCTGAAAAGATCTTTTAAGGGTTTGGGAGAAGAAAGAAACAGGCTGTTGGAGAATTATGGCAGGATGGTGGAGGAACAGGAACGATTAAACAACCCATATCTCTGTCAGAATACTGTCCGCGAGAGATGAAGCAAATCAGACTCTATTTAACATTTAGTGTCAGGAACTTTAAAGTGTTTTCAACTCAATGTTAGAGGGTTAGAATAACAGCAGATCTGTTTGCTTCACATAGTGGTTAAATGTCCCTGCAGGAGATTTTCTGCTTATTAACCGAAGAAGATGGAGATTAAAGCATTGCACTGTGGTAAATATTTTGATCTACGAATCCCTCAAAATTAAGCTGATTCTGTTTCACTGAAGCATGCGAAGTAACACTGTCATTTCTGTGGGTATTTTAGAGAGGAAATACTGTTTGACTTCCCCTGTACCACATTATTTCTGACAAACATTAGTAAGTGTCTTTTGATTCTGCTTTCTCTGCTTCAATACTGTTCAGAGTTGCATTTCATGTAAGGCTCACGTTGCTCTTGGCATTCTTGAGGATTTGCTGTCATGTGCTGATCGGCCTCTCAGGAGTTTTTGGCCAGTATCAACAACCTGAGCTGAATTGTTCCTCGTCTTCCGTTGTCCTCCATAACCAATGAACAAATGAAGAAAACAGTACTTTAGATTTTTAGTATTTCATTTATTATTTCAAATTTCATTATAATTGTATTGTAGTAATACGCCAGACTGTTTATTTAACTTATTTAGGATTATGGGATGCTGTAGCTTATTTGAGGTATTCTGTCATTCATTCACTCACTTGTTAATTTTCCTTCATCTTAGTCCCTGATTTATGTACAGCTTACTAGTACCAGGTTGGACCCCTTTTGTCTTCAGAACTGCCTTAATCTTTCGTGGTATAGATTCAACAAGGTACTGGAAAATTCCTCTGAGATTTTGGACCATATTGACATGATTTGAATTGAATTGTTGGCTGCACATCCATGATGCAAAACTCTCGTTCCACCACATCCCACAGGAGCTCTATTGGATTGAGATCTGGTGACTATGGAGGCTATTTGAGTACAGTGAACTCATTGTCATGTTTAAGAAATGAGTCGGAGATGATTCGCACTTTATGACATGGCGCATTATCCTGCTGGAAGTAGCCATCAGAGGATGGGTACACTGTGGTCATAAAGGGATGGACATGGTCTGCAACAATACTCAGGTAGGCTGTGGCATTGACACAATGCTCACTCTGTACTCATGGGCCCAAGGTGTGCCAAGAAACTCCCCCCACACCATTACACCACCACCACCTGCCTGAACCATGCAAGGCAGGATGGATCCACTCGTTCATGTTGTTGATGCCAAATTCTGACCCTACCATTTGGATGTCGCAGCAGAAATCATCAGACCAGGCAACGTTTTTCCAATCTTCTAATGTTCAATTTGTTGAACCTGTGTGTGAATTGTAGCCTCAGTTTCCTGTTCTTAGCTGACAGGAGTGGCACCCGGTGTGGACTTCTGCTGCTGTAGCCCATCTGCCTCAAGGTTCGAGGTCAGAGATGCTCTTCTGCATACCTTGGTTGTAACGAGTGGTTATTTGAGTTACTGTTGCCTTTCTATAAGCTCAAATCAGTCTGGCCATTCTCCTCTGACTTCTGGCATCAATAAGGCATTTGTGGCCACAGAACTGCCACTCCCTGGATTTTTCTCTTTTCTGACTATTCTCTGTAAACCCTAAAGATGGTTGTGCGTGAAAATCCCAGTAGATCAGCAGTTTCTGAAATGTGCCAATTCACCTGTACCGCATGTCTTTGGACTGTGGGGAAACCGGAGCACTCGGAGGAAACCCGCATGAACACGGGAGAACATGCAAACTCCGCACTGAAATGCCAACTGACCCAGCCGAGGCTTGAACCAACAACCTTCTTGCTGTGAAAAAAATATTATCAGAAACATACTGTGTATATATATTATTTAAAAAAGAAAAAAAAATCAAAGGGGGACTAATTCTGACTTCAACTGTATATATATGTATTACCTGCACACTACTATTACACATTACTATACAGTCATTATAAATTCTTCACAATTTATTTGTCATATATCATAAACATATAACTGACTACACACACATTTCACTATATATATATATAGATATAGATATTATATATATATTATATATATATAGATATATATATATAATATTATAAAATCACTTTCTTCCATTGATATATAATACAAACTACTCTGATAACTACATGCTGGGTTCCACATAATTACTTTGTTGTCCCAACACAAATCGATTAAGTTAGCTTAATCATTTTTACAAATGTAAGTGGGTTGAACTTAAAACAATTAAGTTGTCTCAAAACAACACAAAAGCATAGGGTTGTTTCGGCTTATTTTAAATAAATAGTTTTAACAAAAAAGCAATTGTATTTTTGAGTGCGTCTTCAACATTCAGGTTAGAAGTTTTCATATAATTACTTCTTTAATTTACTTGAAACATGTATCTGTCATTGGAATAGAAATGATACCTGGTCTCCAGATTTTGTTCTGTAAATGATAAGCACTTTATTTTATAAACATATATACCTAAAAAGGAAACCATCTAAGAGAAATAAATCAATGAGGGAAAGAGCACATAGTGATAAAAGACATTAAGGAAGAACTTGCATGGTTAATGTATCACATTTTTATTGTTAAATATTGTATTGTGCTTCAATACTGATTCGGTTATTAAGAAGTTAAATTGGTTTTCTTATGTGTATTCATATTTATGAGTGTAAAACTTTATAATAAACATAAGTAAATTATACAAAAACTTGCTTTTGACCTAATTCTTATTGTTAATATAAAACAAAACGCAAAAAGAAAAGCACATGCATTTATTTAAATAATTAAATTCAAAATGACATACTCCAGAAAGTTCCAAAACAAATGTTTTTTTTTTGTACAAATGTTTACAAAACAGCAAGAGGAGAAGTTTTCTTTTTTAAAGATATTTATTTGGGAAAAGCTCTTAATAGCATCAGAAAATGTTATTATTGTACTAAGAAAGAAATGATGGAAGGATTAATAAATAGAATAAATAAATAAAAATAAATAGCAAGCTTCATAAATGGTGCTTTTGTGTCCTGCAGGTTGTATGTTTGCTGTGGGATGTTCTATGGCCCTTTCATGCTATTGGTACCAGTGGCTCGACAAATACTTCATTGGCAATGGCATAAATAATGTCTGCAAGAAAGTACTCGTGATCAGCTGGTAGCGTCACCGGCACTGGGGGCCTGGTATTTTTAGGTAATTATTTCTAGAATTGATGAAAAATACATTTTAAATACTTAAAATTAGGGCTGGGTCGATATTATATCAAATCACAATAAAATTTGTCAATAACAGTGATAAGCTCTGGACTTTTTTTTACTCTATTTTGATCTAAGAGCCAATCACACAGCAGAAATTTGCATCAATGGGAATCTAAATGTGTGTTGATATTCCTGCATTTCGTTGCCTTGTCCTGCATTTCGTTACCTTGTCCTGCATTCCGTTGCCTTGTCCTGCATTTCGTTGCCTTGTCCTGCATTTCGTTGCCTTGTCCTGCATTTCGTTGCCTTGTCCTGCATTCGTTGCCTTGTCCTGCATTTCGTTGCCTTGTCCTGCATTTCGTTGCCTTGTCCTGCATCGTTGCCTTGTCCTGCATTTCATTGCCTTGTCCTGCATTTCGTTGTCTTGCCTGCATTTCGTTGCTTGCCCTGTATTTCGTTGCCTTGTTCCTGCATTCCGTTGCCTTGTCCTGCATTTCGTTGCCTTGTTCCTGCATTTCGTTGCCTTGTTCCTGCATTCGTTGCCTTGTCCTGCATTTCGTTGCCTTGTTCCTGCATTTCGTTGCCTTGTTCCTGCATTCGTTGCCTTGTTCCTGCATTTCGTTGCCTTGTTTTCCTGCATCTGTTGTCTTGCCCTGCATTTCGTTGCCTTGTTCCTGCATTTCGTTGCCTTGTACTGCATTTCGTTGCCTTGTCCTGCATTTCGTTGCCTTGTCCTGCATTTCGTTGCCTTGTTCCTGCATTCGTTGCCTTGTCCTGCATTTCGTTGCCTTGTCCTGCATTTCGTTGCCTTGTCCTGCATATCGTTGCCTTGTCCTGCATTTCGTTGTCTTGCCTGCAGTTCGTTGTCTTGCCTGCATTTCGTTGCCTTGCCTGCATTTCGTTGCCTTGTTCCTGCATTCCGTTGCCTTGTCCTGCATTTCGTTGCCTTGTTCCTGCATTTCGTTGCCTTGTTCCTGCATTCGTTGCCTTGTCCTGCATTTCGTTGCCTTGTTCCTGCATTTCGTTGTCTTGCCCTGCATTTCGTTGCCTTGTTCCTGCATTCCGTTGCCTTGTCTGCATTTCGTTGCCTTGTCCTGCATTTCGTTGCCTTGTTCCTGCATTCCGTTGCCTTGTCTGCATTTCGTTGCCTTGTCCTGCATTCCGTTGCCTTGTACTTGTACATGTGTGATGACAATAAATTGAATCTAATCTAATAAAAAATATTTGGCTGCTGAAAATTATCGGCAGAAAATATGTTATGCCATTTAATGGACCCTCTAATTGTTGTGGCTTCAGTCATTGTTGGGGTACTTTTTAAACATGTAAGCATTAACAACTTATATCAAAATATATATCGTTATCATTCAATATGGAAATAATTATATCGCCCAGCCCTACTTAAATCTCATATTATACTTAATAAAAGTCTAAATTCAATCACACCTGTTTTTTATTGTATTTAATTTTTTATGAAGGTATGGGAATGATGGAGGGTCACACTTTCGTTGAGGCACAACAGGAATTCAGAGACAAATTTTGGGAGTTTTACAAGGTATGTTGCACTGGTAAACATTTGTTCAAATCGTTAATCTTCATAGCTGATCATGACACTTTCTCATAACCCTTTATTTCAGGCCGATTGGTGTGTTTGGCCAGCAGCTCAGATGATAAATTTCTACTTCCTGCCACCCAAGTTTCGTGTCCTTTATGTGAATATAGTTACTCTGGATGGGACACTTACCTCTCCTACCTCAAACACAGTAAGAAATGTTTGCATCTGTCGCATAATACAAACTCTGAAGTAACTTAAAGGGACAATTCAGCCCAAAATGTTAGTTTGGTGTTAATTTACATCTGAGATGAAGTGTTTTTAATGGAAGAGCATTAAATTTAACAGTTTAACAGCTACCAACATTTCTAAAGTATACAGGCATATATATCTTATACAGGCAAAATTGATATCTGTGTCGGAGGTCTTAAGACTCCAAATAACACTATTTTAGCTAAAAAAAATTTTTATTAGTATTCTAAAAGTAAAATACCAGAAAATTAACAGAAAACTAAATGTAGATGAACTATTCTTTTAATAGTATATTATGTATACTATTTCACTATATATTAATATAATAGTGAAAATAAATGTTTATTTAAAGCAAAGTCCCTTTAAGGCAAGTCATTTCAATCGGCCGCCATCTTTGAAATGGCTCGGGCAGTATGCTCGGCATTCTGTTTCAATAGGGAAACATCAAATTCTCCAAAACTACTCGCCAAGCTTATGATTCCATTTCATATAGCAAATAACCAATGAAATCAAACAACAACTGTCTATTTAGTTTCATTTCTAAATGTTCGTATCACACAAAATCTGCAGAAACTCATGTCTGGTCCATTCTTTAGCGATCACTGAATTACCTTCTCTACTAGAAGGTGGGTTTTATTGCCAAGTAGCGACCGCTGATTGGCTCCTGTACTAGAAGGCGGGGCTTCTTCGTCCTGTGACAGTTACACTTTTCTCCATTCAAAAGTATACGAGTGACATGTCTTGTGTATTCTAGTCTTTGTTTAAAGGCACAGTATGTAATTTTGGCACTAGAGGGCGTGTGTTCACAACTAATTAAAGTGTAGTTTGAGGACGAAGTGACTGAAGCCGCCTTTCCACTTCATACGACAATCGACAAGTAACAGACTGGAAGTCATTCATTTCCAATGTAGAGTAGTCCGGGAGCTGCTTGGAGTTCCGATCATCTCCATATGCTGAAAATTCAGATCCAATTTGAGCTGCGGATCAGTTAAAACATTTTGAACTCCTGGACTGGTCGACCAGATGTGATGTATTTCGATGTTGTCCAAGAAGATCAATGTGTACAAGATGAGAAATAGTAGCTTTTTTGTTATTTTTTGAATCAGAAAAAAGTTTATATATATATATATAAAAACATTTCTATTCATAAATGAACAATAAAATAAATAATTTTTATATGTTGTCTTCACATTCCCTCCAAAATTCTTAGCGGTCTTTGAGTTTCTAGTATTCATTCATTTATTCATTCAACCACGGTGAACCAACAAAGAATAATGGCTCTTGCTTTTGCACTCCTTTATTTCGTACACCATGAGAATCCAGCTTCCCTCCCATGGTGCATGACAACTGAAAAGTTCTGTGCAACTGCCACAAGGGGGCGTATTCCAAAAGTCATGTCTGAATGTCGTGTGCAGTGGAAAGGCGGCTTCAGTGTGGAATCATCTTTTCCTATGGGACTCCTGCTGAAGTCATGTTTATAAATGAGCTAAGTATTCAAGATGAGATTGCTGAAATGAGCATGACGAGGCACAAACGCAGCAGAGCTTTTATTATGCCACAATCCAGCTCTTCTGGCTTTTCTGGTCAAGCAGTAGCTCTGTTTTATCATTCTAAACACATTTTGTTTTTCTGTTATAATGCTGCTCTAATACAACACAGTCTAAAAAAACGGAAATGAAGGGTGTATGATGTTGTTAGTATGATGGCACAGGACACAGTTCATGTTGAAATGGCTTATTTCACGTTCTTCAAAACATTTGGAATAATGTATGTACATAACATAGCAAAATAGTGCAGTGTTTCTCAACCATATTCCTGAAGGACCACCAGCTCTGCACATTTTCCATTGCTGCATCCCAATTCGCATACTATCCTTCCTAAATAGTATTTGAAAATAGAATTAGTATGTCCCAAATCGTAGTATTTTGATAAGTGTATGCCAAAGGTTCCCGGATGGTTTACTATTTCCACTAAAAAAATTGAAGTCAAGAAGTGTCCATACTCTAATCGCTGATATTTCCCACAGTATATTGTGTGTTGGACCTGAATTCAATTAGAACTAAACGATTAGAATAAACTACAACATGATGGACCAACCGTCAAGTAGAGAGGCTTTGGTAAAATTGTTTGAATGACTGTTAATTAATATCTAGCCAACTAGAAAAAATTGGTATAATAAGTCACGTTTTTCTGTATTATATTTCATCTACAACAACAATACTGAACTTCAATAAAGACATGTTTGGACATTAACGTCTGAACGCATAATTATTCAAAGACCTGAGGAGATTTCTCTGCATTAAAGACTCCTATAATGGCAGATTAACCTGCTGCTGCTTCTAAAATAAGGTAAGAAATTAAATATGAAAGAAAGGTGGATGATTTGTGGATGATTGACAGAACTCATAACTTAGCAGCATAACTGTCTGTTAACAAAGTAGTATGTCCCAAAGCTTGCACTCTTCTGTTACACACTCAAAAGTGTATTTTCCTTCACCAAAAAATACATTCTTTTAGAGCGTAGAATAAGTATGCGAATTGGGGATGCAGCACATGTCTCTTTACCCAAACACATCTGATTAAGGTCATCAGCTCATTAGCAGAGACTGAAAGACCTGTAATGGGTGCGAACAGACAAAAAAAGAGAATGCTGGTGGTCCTCCAGGAACGGGGTTGAGAAACACTTCGAGTGGATTTTAGGATATCAAATTTGTTTTAACGTAACAATCTTGCATATTTTGGCCTTTTAACTCCTGACATTATTTAAACAAAAAAGCGAGAGACTCTGTTCCTGGTTGCAAGCTATATTGTGACAGCTGATGAATGACGTTTTGTGTTTTTTCCAGGAGACCGAGTAGAGGTCACAGAAGAAGCTGACGCAACTGCCCTGTGAAGATGTCTGAAAACCAGCTTTGATCACACACACATTTAATTAAATGTTCTTCTGCAGACTGTTAATGGACAGCTTTCTGTCTGTAAATCTCCTATAACAGATTATATCCTGTAAAAATTGGTACATTGCACATTTTGCTTTATATTTGTTTTTAAATAATACAATGTATTGAAACATTTTGAAACAAATGTAATTGTCCAAAATCTGTGTATTTTTGACATATGAAGGGCAATCCTTTTAAATAAATCGGTTTACTTTATAATGACATTTTTAGGGTGTTTTATAATTCATTTACTATAAAAAAGTAATGTTTTCAGTTTGGTCAAGCATGTTTATAATCAACATAATGCCAAAATTATTTTTCTATATACTTGAGAAATGCTTTATGTAACATAAACCGCATAAGCAGTAATGTTACTATTGATTGTTACTATTATGATGTTCAAGAATTGCCTTTACATGTAAATTGTTGCCTAGTTAATATAATTTTTGATGATCAAATTCAATGTATCTAGTCCTTTTGATTTTGACTACTTGGGCTTGTTTATTTAATGGAAGAAATAAACATTTATTTGTGAGTGTGTTGAATATTACCATATATTTACTGTCAGATTGAAATGTAGCATAACTTGAACTTTGAGTAGGAATTGCAAATATGAAAAAGCATTTTTCTTTCTCTCACATGGTATCCATCTTTCAGTGGTGGATGATATTCTTTGGCGGCACGTGAGCTTTGTTAAACCTGCTGAGTGAGATTGACGGGGACACCATTTGACCGGATAGGGGGCTTGCAAACTGATAAAACACAGGTGTTCTGACAACAGTTCCCACAATCTTTTGGTTTTCAGCTATTAAGGTAACCTGCCACGGGCCTGAAAACAAGCTTTTTGAATCTGAATCTCTCAGACTGAAGAAATGCTTCAGAATTAGGACTTTGAAATACCATAATTAACAAAAAAAAATACACAATATTGCTTACTAGATCATCAGTTTTGGTGGTAAGTGTTATTTTTGCACAGTTGGATAATTGGTTTATCATTGATTTTCTTGATTTGTCTCTATTTTTTAACTGGTGTTTTCAGTATAATGTTCAGGTGTTTTGTCCTGCTAAATGTATTAGTTTTAAGCATATTGTGTTTCATCTATCATCAATTAGTCATGACGTTTTTATGTTACCTTAACTCAAAGGTTAAAATATGTTAATAATTTTGAATTATATTTAAGTTATTCAATATTCAGCTTGCTGTTTTAGGTTAACATTTAAAGGCAGCAACTGATATTTCACAGTGGGTTCTAGAGTCGACTCCCATTCCAACAATAGGAAGAGAAGTTCATCTCTGAAGTCTTTCTGGACACCAGAGGTGGGTCATATCAGTTCATCAGTTGTCTTTTCTGATTTGATTCTTGATGCTTTGGTGTAGATTCACTGTGACTGTGCAGATTTCACTTGAAACAAAGATTCTTGGTATCAGTTAATCCATGATAATCAATTAAAGAGAGAGAGTTTAGCCAAAAAATTACATTAGTTCACTATTACTCACCGTCATACTTTTATGATTTTCTTTCTTCTGTTGAACGCTATATATATATTTTTTAAAGAAAGCTGAAAAATCCACTTCCATAGGAAAAACATATATATGAAGGTCAATGCTTTCCAGCTTTCTCAGATTTTATTTTTATGTATGTTTATAAAAAAGAAAGAAACTAATAAAGGTTTGTAACAGTGGTTGAGTAAATAATTGCAAATCCTTCATTTTTGGGTTAACTATCCAATCCATACGCTCTTAAAAATATATGTTCTTGTCCCCTATTAGCATTATTTTGGACTCATCCCAACAAATGTTACTTTGTCAAGCTCACGATCAAATGTACTTGCATTTTGTTCAATAATTGCTGAAAGACCTCTATAACTGATCCTTCTCCTCCAAGCTATGCTCACTAAATCATCTGATGCAGTTTATACGAATAGGAAAGTTTAGGTATGCTATATACTGAACAATTTCACAGTATCTGGCAACTTTTTTTCTGTCACATAAAAAAACAAAACCATAAAGAATGTGATAAGATGACTAAAA
Source organism: Danio aesculapii (assembly GCF_903798145.1). Taxonomy (NCBI): domain Eukaryota; kingdom Metazoa; phylum Chordata; class Actinopteri; order Cypriniformes; family Danionidae; genus Danio; species Danio aesculapii. The sequence continues at coordinate 24,614,079 of NC_079436.1, forward strand.
AAAACTTTGGTGGGGCTAATTTCCCAACCGTAGTTTATTTTAAAATTGAGAGCAATGAGAAAAAATATGTATGTTTTATAAAGGTTGCTTTTCCTTTCCTTATGTTTTATGATTATTGCTGTAATTTTATATTTATTATTTATTACACTAATAAATAAGGGTTCATCATTGCAGTAAACCCTCATTTTGGATCTGTTTAAAGGTTGAATTACCATCACTAAAAGCAATTGAAGTGCACAGATTCTGTCATCAGCATTATATTTAAAAAAATACCAACTTTGGTTACTTTGATATGTTTTTGCCAAAGGTAAATGTTAACTTGTAACCAAGGTTATAGGGGGATTTGACGGTTTGACCCCCCCCCCCCCCCCCAATCAACGCTTGATTCCTGATGAAGCTCGTCACAACAAGATCAGCACCTTTAATTAGAGAGGATTATTTGCTCTAATCTGTATTTAAATAACAATATTAATAATTCACTATTAGATAATATGAACATACATTTGACCAACCCCTATAACGGCTCATACCATTGTGATCCCGCTTAACAGTCTAGGCGGGAATATTTTTTGTCGTCGAGACGGGCCAGATCTAGAGCAACTATAGACGCAGTAAGTGTTCACAAGGAACTTTACTATTAAAATAGGACTTTGAATCTACTATTATCCTAAAAGTAATGTATGATTAAAAGCATAGTTTGTTATTTTAACACCTATGTTGCTCGCACATAAATTACGCACAGAACGTTAAACAGTAAAATAATAAGTGCAGTGCTTTTCATGGGCATCCATTTATTGGTTCAGGAATGCAAACTTGTCCCCGTTAAAAAAGATTATATTATATACAAGCACACTGCTTGTAATTGGGCCTAACAGTTATTGCCGGGATTCTCACGCCATCGTAGTGTTGTGGGGCGGGTTGGATTTTCCATATTTTCATATCGCATTGTTAACTGATAAGGTATTTACGGTGAATTTATTAGATTATAATGGGTATTATTTGGTGATTATGTCAAAAGCTTATCTTCTGTGCTGTTATAGTCAAAGACCTTGGACTAATGAGCATTATTTACCAACTGTTTTTAATTCAGAGAGAATGGGAAACTGTGCACCTTGCACGCGACCAAACCGCTGCACAGTCACCGGGCGGTGAAGAGGACGTTTTCGGGGATCCTGCAGCTGCCACGTCTGCCCCGCAGGCTCTCGGCCCATGGTGAATACAGCAGCACAACCGGCAAAGCCATCTTCTGCCTCGGCCCCCCCAAATGGCCTGGAGATTCAGGAGTCATCATGGTAAGCTGCTGTTGGTGCTTAAAATGGCATATGATGTGAACACTTAACTCAGGTAATCAGTTTTAAGGTTTTGAATTTCGGCTAGTGACGGAGTGCCTCGTACAGTTACTGAAAGAATGAGGAAAATCTTGTTTTTATCGTCTGTTGTTTGTAAACAGGTACATGTAGAGTTGGCGATGAACTTTCCACTAACACAGATTTTAGTGATAACCTCATATAAACGCTCGTCATTAATTCGTTTTCAAATACGGGCATCACGTCAGCAACCTTTGACTCAGTGGTATTTTCTGGCTTGTCCTGCTGAAAAAGCTTGAACTAGTTTTTAGGAAGTTGACAAGACTGATTTTTTTTAAAAAGGGTTTTGGCTATTTTCAGCCTGTATTCAGCAATATGGCCTGGATAAACCTGGATTCAGCTTTTTTATTTCCCAGCCTGACCAGCTAAAATTAGGCTGGAAATGGCCAAGACCCCTGTAAAAACCAGCCTGTTCGAGCAGCTTAGGCTGGTAAAGCTTTTTTTCCCTTGCCAAGTTGAAGGTAAAGTCAGTTTTAATCTCACAAAATTGTATACTAAACCAAACCAATTAGTACCCAATTCTTGTACCAATAACTTTCTACACACACAATTCCACCGGATCACTCACAAATCTTCCAGGGGACTCTGGCATGAAATATAATATATATATATTATATATATATCTATATAATATATTATATATATATATATATATATATTATATATATATACTATATATAATATATATATATATATTAGGGATATCCTGATACAACATTTAACTTCCGATACGATAACCCAGATTGCAGCCTTCGGTACTAACCGAATGCCGATACAAATCCGATACAATAACATCAGCACAAATTATGAATACTTTACTTTTAACCTATTTCGTTGAGTGGAATGTATGGAAACGGGTAGATCAACTGAGAAAAAAAGTCAGCAACAGTAAGTATGGAAAAAACAGACCAATTTATTAACTATTGGTTGCATAATTGTGAACCTTTACATAAGAATATATAAAAACGAATTAAAGAAAAATATAAGGCCCTGAAAAATATCTTAATCGGATAAACAAAAATATATTTTTTAAAGTGCAAATACTAATTAAACGCACACTCTCAGTTATTTATTTTTTAACCATCAGCAAGTGGTAAAAACAGCTGAGAGCAGGAACATAAGAAAAAAATATTGTTAACTGACTAACTGTTAAAGGTTGAGTGTCCAAGGTTTCAATTTCACACACTTTTTGATGAATTTTTGATTCAGTTTGAGCTGGAAAATATCCGTCCACTGGGCAGCAGAAATAGGGAGTGTATGGTTATAAGTTATTGTTAAATGAATAAAAATGTACAGTATGGTTAGTACAAACATTCACATGACCAGAGTAGTTAATCTGTATTTGTATCATAAGAGACTATGGCTGTATCAATGTTCCCAAAACAAAACATAATTATTTTATAATAATAGATATTGTAACATATTATCTTTAACATAAATACACTTGGCAGTAGCTGGATTGAAACACACCTTTTCTCCACAGCACATAAATAAGTGACTTTTAAGAATATTTTATTTATCAAAATTCATTTTATTGCATAATATATTGCACAGATTCCACCTTACTTCCCACATGGGAAAAGTCCGACAATGTAAAGAAAGACAAAACTGCAAACTCATGTGCAAAGCTGACACTGTTTATCAATGCACTTTATCTTTCTGGGCTTCTTGAAGAAGAGTTAAATATGGGAATGCCTCTAATTAAATTTTCCTTCTGCCCGAAAGTAATACCATTCTTTCTCTTAAACTGTAATGGCCCTCAGCAACAGAATGATTTCTTATTCTCATTTAACAGACAATTAAAACAACAAAAATGTTTAGCATTTAACACCTTTTACATGACACTGTTTTCTTTTCAGTGTGTTCAAGTAAAAAAATGAAATAAAAAATAAGAAATCCACTATTTCACTCCTACTATCCATGTGCACCACATACAGTCAAATCTGCTTCCTCTCTCTCTCTCTCTCTCTCTCTCTCTCTCTCTCTCTCTCTCTCTCTGATGTAGCCTTGGTGCTACTGAAAGATTGAGATGCACTGGCCAAAGTTTGCGTATAAAGTAATGTAAAAACGCAGCTATAGATAGCAAAAGCAGAATCCGGGACATTTTAGGCGATTTAGAAATCTTGGCTGAATGTATTTTTAAAGCGCACCTATGGTAAAATATCTACTTTTTCAAGCTGTTTGGACAGACATATGTGCATGTATAGGTGTATAGACCTGTCATATTGGGGTGATATAAGCACACCCAGTGCTTTTTTTTTTCAATTTAACAACATAAAAACGGTGGACCAATTGGAGCGGTTTTCAAATCGACCGCTACCTGACGTAGGAGAGCGGTCCCCCCGCCCACCAATATTGATTGACAGGCGCGTCACCATATCCTCAGTTTGTTGATTCACGTCCGCCATTTTCAGCGTGAGTCGAAGCGATATCACTAAAGGAACACCCTAGCTCTATTTTTAGATGCAAGGCTCAATGGGCTCAACACAAGATTAATATTCTCCACGATTATCGCTCTAATCGGATTATTGGTTGCTATCTTTAGGTAGGCTTGCAAACATGTGTACTTCTCATCGAGTCTACCTTATACTTCAGCCGTTTGCATTTCTCGCGATCCCAGAAGCTCCCTGTGATCCTAACTAGCATGCATTTTAGAATTCTAAACATAAGTTTCTATCAGGGTACTACTCAAGTCGACGGCTGGGCACCGCGGACCGCTGCAGAAACCTATGTTTAGAATTCAAAAATGCGTGTGCGTGACGATTCGGGACACTTCATGTTTCTGCCGCGCTACAGAGAGTGTCTGGTGTGCCGTGTCGCGGCTTCGAGCGGCACATCCAGGTGCCTCAGTCAAAGTTAATTCAGTGTGCGTGGTTATTAGTTTCTGTGTACAAGCTCGGCACTTGAGACTAGCACACATTTGGCTGTAAAACTGTACAAAGACACATATGATTTTGGACTCTCTGCTTGGTCTGTGTCAGAGTCGTACATGTACGACTGAATTGGTGATCCTCTCTCTGACCCTTCTTCCGTCTGCCTTTCTCTGTTTCAAACTCAGAGAGGGTGAGCTCATGACCCTGCCCCCTTGTTACGTTGGCGGGAAGCCGAAACTAATTTACATGTGAAGCAACACACCCATAAATCAGCGAACTGTGGACACGCCCCCAACATGACACTTTTTAACACATTATAATAAAACAATCTGAATTGTGTTTTAAACTGAACCTAAACTTGCACACTCAGAAGAACCATAATATAATATTAAATCATAAAAAGAGGTAAATTATGTTCCCTTTCAAGTCCCAAAAAGAGGACATGTCCGGGAAAAAGAGGATGTATTGTCACCCTAAATAATGAGCTGGATCAGTCGACTTAGTAAAAGGCTTTATTTTCCGCTTGTCCTCGCGCTCTTCTCAAAGCTACTACCATAGTCAGAACAGGTGTCGAGCGTCGGATCTGTGGGTCTGCAGCAGCAGAGCATGCTGAGTCTGTGGCGGAGTATTTCTCATGCACACAGAACCAGGCCGCTGAGGTAAAGTCTTATGTGTGGGAAGCAGTTGGTGTTGAATTGGGTATGACATTGGATACACCACGATATGCCATGACCGAATTGTAAACGTTTTCTCTGAGGCTCGCACGATGTGCGAATTCGCCACCATTTCGGTGCCTTGCATTGCTTAGCAGTGTATACAAAACAATGTAAAGGATCGCTTGACATGAAGTAAATAAACCAGTAGAGATGTGACGTTGTTGATAGCTTCAGCAGTGTGCTACCGTCACAATAGCTTTCTATTGTAAGACACCATAACATAGTGTGAAGAACATGTTAAATCTTAAAGGAACTTTGCTAGCAAGCAGTGTTGTGATCACCTGGGCTTTGCACGCACTGGCGTTGGACGCTGCTAGATAGAATAGCTGTAACGCAGTTTAGAACGGATTTTAATGCAGTCCGATATAGTTCTTTGGACTGATATTGGACCTACTTCCGATATCATATCGGATCGGGACATCTCTAATATATATTATATATATATATATATAATTATATTATATATATATATATATATATATATATATATATATACACACACATACACACACATACATATATATATATATATAATATATATATATATATATATATATATATATATATATATACAAATATAGTTAAAGTCTGAATTATATTATTAGCCCCCTTAAATTAAACAGGGGGGCTAATAATTCTGACTTCAGCTGTATATACATAAATGTTGTACCTATAGCATTTTACTTGTAGAGACAGCAGAGGGCGCTATTGGTCAGACCAGAAAAATAAAAAAATAAAAACTAAGACCTTGGACAACCCTGCAGAAAAAAAAAATCTATAAAAACCATCACAAAAGTACTAATGGTTTCCGCTACAAATACCATTAAAAACATTACAAACCACCATTTGAATCATTAAAACCACAACATTTGAATGGCTCTTGTGTGTTCTGGCAGATACAGTATTACATCAGGAGTGAATTTAACATCCCATCAACAGAAGGCAACAAATAACCAGTAGTTATCCACAGGGGCCATTATCATTTCCATCTAAAACCAGTACAATTCCCATAACCGTATAGTTTGAAATCATTACACATTTTATAATAGTTTCATGTTTGTTTTTCAGCAGGGATAAAAAGTCAGAAGAAAAAGTCATAAACAGAGTCAGTAAATGGACAGTTATGCATTATGAACCTTTTTAATGATTTACCAAAATTACTTTTCACATAACCATAACCTTTATGTTCAGTTGGTATCATAAAATCAGCATATACTTAATTCATCTGGTTATCGTTTATGTTCTTGATTTGCAAAATAATTTAAATATATTGAGCAGCAAAATATAGATCTTGTACTAAAACCAAAACAAACAACACACACACACACACACACGATTGAAACTTGATTAGTTTTAGACATATACAGAGGGTTGACCCTAGTCCCTCTTTAAATGCTTGAATGTCTTTGCAAACATAACAAAACACCAGACCAAGCAGCTAACAGACAAATGATGTAAGAGCTGTTCTCACAGCTAGCATCACTTACTGAACCATTATTCTTGTCTTTTTGCCACACAAAATCCAGGGGTCATCAAATCAAAATGGGGTCCCAAGAGAAAACCCATGTAAAAAAAAAATAAATAAATAGTGAATAAAATAGAAAACAATATTACATAAACCAAAAATTATATTAAAATAAACAGAAATACATGAATAAATAAAACAGACAAAGAAATAAAAAGCAATATCCAAATAAAATAGTAATTTAGGATGAAATAAAATGACATAATAATGTGATGTAATTATGATAATAATATACAAACATTATTAAATAATACTTAGAATAACTTAATTGATAAAACAAATACACGTTATATTAAAGTGCATAATTAAAATTTTTGTTAAAGTAAAAAGACAAATAACTGGATAATAAATTGATGGAACCTAATAGATTAAATATTTAATAATAATGTTTCAGACTCATATGTCAAATATTATTGTTCACAGTATACATTTAGCCTTTGAACAAGATACTAGAAGCCCCTGACATAATCGTTCATAAATCATTCTTGCATGCTTTTTTTGTGCTCAAGAAACATTTTTTTTTATTACCAATGCAGAAAAGAGCTATGCTGCCTAATATATGCTTGTGGAAACCACTATACATTCTTTTTCTGATTTCTCTGATGAGCAGAAAGTTAAAAGGAACAGTAAGCTGGCATTTTTGCAGTCAAGTGGATTAGCCTTTTACTTAATAATTGCTAAAAGAATTAGCTGGAAAAAGAACTGGAAAAACCCTTATTCGCCCAACTACTTTCATTGGATGTATGACCTGTTGCAGTTTATTCAAATAGAGAAAATTAGATGCAGTGCTCAACATAATTGAGTACACCCCACTTTGAAAATGAATATTTTTCTCCATTTTTCAGTGAATATAGGCAATGTGTTTTGATGCATTTTAACAAAACAGATTTATTAAACATATATATTTATTAAAATAAGATTTAGTCACTAAACATATTTAGAAATAGAAAGATAATACAATTAAATTTAATTAAATTTTAAAAAATAGCTTCTTTTTTATGTAACCTGTCTTGCATATCTAACCCTGTCTGATCTGTCTTTTTGTCTTGCTTTGAATATTAAAAAAACTTGTCCAAGAGTGTATTAGGAAATGAAATGATCTGATATCTGACATTTAACAGTAATGGGATACTTAGGTGTCATTTGTTGAGTTATAATTATCATGATTTTGTTGTTTACTTTTTTATGTTCCTCTGAATATGGTTCAGAGAGTTAGGAATGTCTTTAATTACCACCCAATATATTTTCTTCAATATTGTGAAATTAATGTATTATGGTCTTTCTTTCCCTCACTTGTAATAACTTTCTGATTGAGAATTGACGATAAAAAGACTTGAACTAAAAAGAACAGTAAATATTTTTTAATCATTAATGTCTGTCAATTTTGATCAGTTTAATTAAAACCCCCAAACTTTGTAGTGTAAACTGTTTCATAATAAAAAAGTCACACTTTGTAAGTTATTGTACTTATTAACATGAGCTAAACACTTGTAAAGAAGTTATTAATCATAGTTGCTATTGCTATTACATTATTTTAAAATCTAAATTCTTTCTTGTTGACATTAGTTAATGAACTGTGAGTTAACATGAGCAACTTTATTTCCATTGACATTAACAAAGGTGAATAAATGCTGTAATAAATGTATTGTACATTATTTGTTCAGGGTATTACATGCATTAATTAATATTAACTAATACAACCTTATTGTAAAGTGTTACCGAAAAAACAAGTAAACTTTATAAAAGATACTTTTAATAAGGCAATTGGTGTCATTGTTGAATAAGTATCCAAAACCTTTTGTCAGGGGCCACTGTATTGCGTATTGTTTTTGCGTACACAACTCATCCGGCAGTCAAAGGATCACAGAGAACCTTTTCCCCTCTGATAATCAAAGCCCATGGGGCCCGTGATAGAGGGGCATCGTGACATGAGCCATGCTCTCTGTCTGACTTTATCTGACTTTGCTTTTTATAGTCAGCACTTTCATGTGACTTCTCCTGGTAAACCTAGAGCATGTGAAAGGCATACGCATTTCTCGGAGGAAATCTGAATGTGCCGAACGGCTTTCTGGCGCGGTAGCTTTCTAGCTCGCCAAGGGACTTGAACAGGAAGTCATTATAGACCAGTAAACACTGGCCCTCGCGCACTAAATAGTCTTAATGCGGAGGTGGGGCCACTTTACAGAGCTCTATCATGAAGTCCTCTCATTGTAAATCACACTGCCATATTTAGTCTGTTGGAGGGAAGTCTTCCAAGTTATGTAAACAAAGCGAGAGATGTTCCAGTGCTATGATGGCTGGCTCCATTAAAGTGCCTGTGATCTCTGAAGCAAGGCTGGATTTCTCAGCTCTAGTCGAGGGTGAGAGATGTGGACTGTGGTTTTTGTGTGAGTGAGCGCTTTCTGCCAATTGGGAAGACACTGAAGCTCTGTTGCGATGAGTGAGAGTTTAGAAGAAGAGAGACCTCCGAGGCCCTCACATCTCAAACTCAAGGGAAACTCTCCCACTGGCTCCCCCAAAATGTCTCCACGCAGTTCGCCTCGCAACTCGCCCCTACTCTTCCGGAGGCTGATGATGAACCGCAGCATTGCTTTGCAGAGACGCTTCACTTTGGCTCACACTCCCAGGTAGGATCTGAATGCTTTCTGAATTGTTTGTTATTTGCTTCTTACCGGGAGGCTTGGCTTCAAAAACACACACACACACACATACGACTTCACAGGAGTCTTGTGGCACAGGCTTCTACGTAATGACACATCACAAGGCAAATTTTGTGGCTGCTTGAGACATTCACCCCCCCTCATCCGAAGTTTGTATTGATGCTAACACTTCTAGCTACAATTATAATCACTATAATCAAGGAGGTGGTTTGTCTGCTGTGAGGAAGCTTTAAAAGATGTCTTTGTTTGCGAGCATGTCTTGACTGAGGTATTTATTGTCAGCCTATCTCAGCAGTGATCAGATGAACTGCTTTTTTGCACGTAGTTATATTGGTTTTGTGTCTTATGCCCGACAAAGTCCAACCTGGTTATAATTTAGGAATAATGAGCTCTTAACTACCTGAGAGACTAGCTTCTTTTGGGATTTTTAGGTGTGTACGCATGTGTTTAAATTTACACAGTGCATTGGTGCGGATTTAGGGATCCTGTTTATAACATGTTTGCTTTTGTATGCAAGTCAGCCACTTGTTTCAGACAATACTTAGATTGTCATTGTGGTTTGCAAGTTCTGCAATTTCAAGCCTTTCTGGCTTGACAGTTTATTCCCTCCTTTTTCTCTCTCTCTCTCTCTCTCGAGTTTTTATTTTTTAATTACTGGTCAAAGTTTGGGCTTAGTTAGACTGTTTAATGTTTAGTTAAGTTTTATATGCTCAACAAGGCTGCTTTTGTTTGATCAAAAATCAAATTCATGCCGTATTTTTTTAACTATTCTTATAAATATGTACTGTATATATATATATATATATATATATATATATATATATATATATATATATATATATATATATATATATATAATATATATATATATATATATATTTGTCCTTCAGATCTGTTTTAATACAATGGGCTCTGATTTGGTGGTAAAGTGGTAATTAAACCTATTTCAGCAAAATGTGAACGCCACAAGAAGATATTGTCTGTATTTTTCTTTATCTTTCGTGATTGTTTTTTATTCTCAACCTTCTGAAAGTGAGTTGAATGATTCATTAATTGCCTGGTTTTTATTGAATTTTAAATTTTTTAATGAAACCTGTCTTAATCCTGCCCTTTTGGAAGTCATTGCCTAAATACAGCTCTAATGCCTGTGTCTTTGACATGTTACAGCCTCTGTTTTGAGCTGTTTCTGTGTCTGTTAAACCTCCAAGATTTGAGGAAGTCAAGGCCTGACAACACTGTAAACATCCCCAGCCATACACGCACACGCAATAAATGTTGAGAAATCGTCAGCAGAGCTCAGAGGAGGTGTTACACTTGAAAACCGTGAAATAGACATTACTTTAAATATTTATCAACTGATTACAGTTTTCAAGTGTTTTGCCAAGAGGTGACCAGTCAACTCAGAACTTGTTTATCAGAGAATAAATCTGCAGAGAACGGTTTCTGTTGAAATGTTTAAACACAGGTCACCATGTTCATGTCAGCTGGTGGAAGTGGAAAGACTAAACCTGTCACTTGTCACAGTAGATTATGAGCATGCAAAATGTCTAGGGACACCAGCAAATTCTGTGACAATGCTGTACACCCATAATTAAAAATATGCAATCTATTTCATTTCACTGGAGTGATTCTGCAGATTTACAGTTTGTACTCTGTTTATTAGTTAGATGTGTTCATATTATACAAACTTTCAGGTCAGATCTTATAATTCAGTATGGCACTGTATGTGCTCAAGTCAAAATCTTTATGCTTCTCTCTTGCTAACTTCCCTTCATTTCTTTGACCTGCATGTATGTCTACAAGCACCAACTACTGGCAGAACATCCAAAATGGTTTTTTTAAACATAGAAGATTATAGTAAATTGAAACTGTCAGTTGAAGTTCAGTTCAGTATACTATTTATGCTATTTATTATTGCTAAAAGTCTAAATGCTAAAGAGCAAATCCATCAATGCACAGCTTCACAAGTCCCAACCCAAGCAAGACAGTGGCGAAGAACAAAACTACACCAATTGACGAAAGTTAAGGAAAAACCTCGAGAGAAACTAGGCTCAGTTAGGCCATTTCTCCTTTGCCCAAACTTATTGTGCAGAGCAGCAATGTAGGCACTGGAGGCTGGAAAACAATGAGTTGAGTCTATTGTGAGTTGGTCACTGGCGGGTGATCAGGGCTGGCTCACGAAATCAATGTAAAGACTCGTCTGTCAATGGGTCTTTTAGGAATAAGTCTCATGCTCTACACTCCTCCATGACTGCCACAGCATCTGCTCCGGAGACGGCGTGGTTCAGGACTATGGATACCTTGGGATCATCTCTTCATGGGTTTTGCAATCTCTAGAGGCCTCGGATGAGTATTTCCAGGTGTAAATAGAGAATAAAAAAAATAATTAAAGAAGAGATATTAAATATCAGTGCAAAAATGAAGTGCTATAAATGAAAATAGTAGTTATATTATCAAACATCGAAACAAACATATAAAACATGAGTATTTCTTACAAAAGGTCTGCCGCATTAAGACAGGAGGAGTGTTTGTTAAACCCGCTCACCTGCGTGGAGCACACTCATGCATCATACCGTTATGTGATGCATTGTGTGTATGCTTTAGTACAAAGATAAACACATTTTTTTTTTCTAAAATAGGTTTATTCAAGTCCCCAAGAGTTAAACAGTTGATTGAAACCATTTTTTAATCCATTCAGCTGATCACTGGGCACTTTTAGCTTAGCTTAAGAAAAGTCATTGAATTGGATTAGGTCATTGGCATCTTGCTTTAAAATGATCAGAATTTGATAATTTTCTTATTTAAAGGTTGACTCTTCAGTAGTTACACTATGACTGATGTCAGACTGAGGCCGATAAAGCTACAAACTATACTTTCATTCCTGTGTAATAATCATGGAATGTTGCTGTAGTGATTTTAGCGGACTAGTTAATGCTGTAAAATATACAAAGTGTAGCACTTACTGCTTGAAGCACAGTTAAATTACAGATAGTTAAATTACAACTATCTTTAGATCTTTAAAGATCTTTTAATCAGTCTTTGCAAATCCTTACTTCTATACATGATTATGCACATTAAAGGTGCAGTAGGTGATTGTCTTCAGAAACATTTTTGTTGTGCTGGTTGAATCTCTCTTCGCATTCCAATAGTACTGATTAAAGTAAAAGATCTAAATGTATTTATGTTCGTCCAATTAAAATTTGTCGGGCCGATAATTCTGATAAGTAGCCCAAACTGTCTGTCAACAAATGTAGATTTTTACATCTGCGCATCTATTCACGCAGACAGATCTGCCATTTGAGCATGCAAGTGAATTGAAAGACAGCAGTAAAAACAAATGCTGAATCAAAACTTTAAAATCCTGAATCATTATTGGAGTTACTTTTGCACGCTAAAGGAAGGAGGACACCATGGCTGAAGTATTTCTTTTAAACAGATAATGTTATGTTATAAAACTATTTTAGTCACGCAAAACTGATGTATATCTTGTTGTTGCAAATGGGTTATATGCACAGAAGTGGTTCAGCCACAAATCTTCTGGCGAAAAATTGATGTGACTATTTTCAGTTTCATAAGGGACCTTTTACAGCATTGATAATGTCGATTTTATTTAGTTTAACAGCAAAACATAAGTAAATAGCGATATTCCGCCTAGCATGCTGCACTGAAGTGAAGTTAATTTTATATTCACATTGGTTCATTTCTGAACAGTGACAACCTGTGGCACGCTCCCTATATTGTTTACAATGCTACTTTGAATTTTTGGTCTGAAATAGCATGTAAGTATGGTTTAGTCCTGCACCCCGCCGGCCAATCACCATAGTTGCTTTAGGACAAAGCACGTGAGACCAGTGATACTTTCATGCATGAAGTATTGCTACACAACTGAAAACATGCTAGATATAATACAGTTTTTCATTGCGAATTGTAGTATAATAAAGCACTATAAAGTTTTATAACTGGCGAATGACATGATCTAGTGGGTTGCCTACTGTTGTAACGCCACGCCAGCAGAGGGAGCCCTCGCCCGACTACTGACTCAGCTCCGCTCCCTCTGCGGACACTTCCTGTTTGTGCAGTATATATATGAGTGCTCAGACCATGCTTCCTTGCGAAGTATTGCCAGTTGATCCTGCCTTACCAAGCGTTGTTCCATAGTGACTTTCATGACTGCTATCCTGTGTATGACCCTGCCTGCCTTGATCACGTACGTTCTCTGTCTTTGCCCTTTTGATCTGTTTTGGACTGAATATTGTGTTACTGAACTTCTGCCTGCATATTTACCACGTCTTCTGGATTTGCCCCTTTGCTTGTCATTTGGATTGGACTGCTTTCCTGTTACCAACTATTTGCCTGTTTATACGTTGATGTCTTTGTCTCTCCCGTTTAATAAACTTCTGCATATGGATTCTAACAAAGCCTCAGCTCCCTCGTTACAGAATACTTCGCCTACCATGAATCCAGCGGAAGTTTCCAACCTGCAAACTACAGTTGCATATCAAAATGAAGTTCTAAAGGGGTATCAAGAACAATTGATGCAACTACAGTCGATCAACGAACACCTGACACATTATATCCGGTCCCTGCCTCCTACCACGCCAAGAGCGGTAAGCTTTGCGCTTCCTGATAAATTTGATGGTACTGCTGAGCAATGCAAAGGCTTCCTACGCCAAGTTAAGATTTATTTGGAGCACCAGGGTGAAAAATTTGATTCTGAGGAAAAGAAATGCGCATTTGTGATGACGTTATTGACCGGAAGAGCGATTGACTGGGCCGCAGCAGTATGGGATTCGGATACTCAGATAAAAACTTCATTGGAGTATTTCACTAACCAGATTCGTGAAGTGTTTGAATACCCAGATGGAGGAAGGGGAGTATCCACCCAATTGATGAACCTCAAACAAGGTAACAGATCGGCTGCGGATCACACTATTGAATTTAGAACAATAGCAGCTCAGAGCGGATGGAATGATGTGGCGTTAAAGGCAATGTTTCACCAGAGTCTGAATGAGGAGCTTCAGACGGAGCTGGCTTGCAAAGATGATGACCTATCGTTTTCTGAATTTGTTAAATTAGCAATCAGAATTGATAATCTCATGAAACAAGCACCTCGACATAGACATAATACCAAGATTCAAGAGCTCACCCGATCTTTTCATGTCATTGATTTAAAAAATCGTGATGAGTCCATGCAAGTTAATACATCACGAGCCCCTGAGGAGGAGAGGGAACGGCGCCGCCGCCTCAAACTGTGTTTTTATTGTGGTGGAACTGGACATCGAAGTTTCGGATGCCCATATAAAAACAGCAGTCAAGTCAAGGTAAATATGGAACACTTCTCAACACCAAGCAATAAATCATTCACGCTACCAGTCACTCTGCAGATTGACGCTGTTTTTCTTGATTTAACAGCTATGATTGATTCAGGAGCTGCACTTAATATCATTAGCAGAGACATTGTTGAAAAACATAACATCCCCACTCAAACCTGTACACCACCCATTAAAATCAAGTCTATCGATGATGCGCTCATAGGAAATGGAATTACTCAACAAACCAAGACCCTCACTCTCAAGACTGGAACATTACATCAGGAATCCATTTCCTTCTATATTGTTGACACCCCTAAGTATGAGATAGTCTTAGGATACCCATGGCTTCATATTCACGATCCAGAGTTATCATGGAATTCAGGAGAATTAAAGCGCTGGTCTACGTTCTGCCTAGAGAGGTATTCATGTCAAGCCACAGCCGTTTCTGACAACCAGCATTGAGAGCCCTGAAACTCACAAGACTGTAGTCATACCAGAATGTTACCAAGATTTAACTGAGGTGTTCAGCAAGATCAAAGCAACGCAACTCCCTCCACATCGCCCCTGGGACTGTGCAATTGAGCTGTTACCCAATGCTATTCCACCTAAAACCAGGGTTTACCCTCTTTCCCCCAAGGAAAGCCAAGCCATGGACGAGTACATTGATGAAGCTCTGGATTCGGGTCTCATTCGTCCATCTACGTCACCAGCTGCAGCTGGATTTTTCTTTGTAGAGAAAAAAGATGGTGGTCTTCGTCCATGTATTGATTACAGAGGTTTGAATAATGTCACAGTCAAATTTCGCTATCCTCTCCCATTAGTCCCCTCTGCCCTTGAACAACTACGTGAAGCCACCATATACACTAAACTTGACCTGAGGAGTGCCTACAACCTGATTAGAATTCGTGCAGGGGACGAATGGAAAACGGCGTTCATCACCACTAGGGGGCACTATGAATACCAAGCCATGGCCTATGGACTAGCAAATGCTCCGGCTGTCTTTCAGTCATTTATAAATGAGATCTTCAAAGATCTAATCAACAAGTATGTTGTCGCCTACATCGACGATATCTTGATTTATTCCAAGAACGAGGAGGATCATGTGAATCATGTCAGAGAGGTGCTTTCAAGATTACTGGAAAATCAACTATTTGTCAAAGCGGAAAAATGTGAGTTTCATGTTAAGCAAACATCTTTTTTAGGATATCACATCAGTCATAACGGAGTGAGAATGGATGAATTTAAAGTTAAAGCAGTCACGGAATGGCCAGTGCCCACCACAATTAAGGAACTTCAGCGGTTTTTGGGGTTTGCAAACTTCTACCGGAGGTTCATACGTAGCTACAGTACATTAGCTGCACCCATGACATCACTGCTTAAGGGTAAACCGAAGAAACTGAAGTGGTCAGAGGAGGCAAACCAGGCATTCAAGGACTTAAAGGAAAGATTCACCACAGCCCCTATACTCAAACATCCCAACCCTAACTCACCGTTTATCTTGGAGGTAGATGCTTCAGATCTGGGCATCGGAGCAGTACTGTCACAAAGGCATGGAACCCCAGGCAAACTGTATCCATGTGCATTCTTCTCAAGAAAGCTAACATCAGCAGAGCGCAATTATGATGTGGGGAATAAAGAATTACTTTCCATGAAAGAAGCAATCGCTGAATGGAGACACTGGTTAGAGGGAGCTACACATCCATTCCAAGTCATTACAGATCACAAGAACCTAGAGTATATAAAAAGTGCAAAGAGACTTAACCCCAGACAAGCCCGATGGGCCCTATTCTTCACCAGGTTTCAATTCACAGTCACGTACAGACCTGGAAGCAAGAATAGTAAGGCAGACGCTCTATCGCGACGTTATGATTCTCCCATAGACAAAGCAAATACTCAAGAAACCATACTACCCCCTACAATAGTCATTGCTCCGGTATCATGGGACATTATGGAAGAAATACACCGTGAACAGCTAAACGAGGTTCCACCACCACAATGTCCACCCAACAAGAACTACGTCCCCACGATCTTACGTCCTAGAGTCATGCAATGGGTCCATACATCCATATGTGCAGGTCATCCAGGTATATCAAGAACGATCCATCTTGTCCAAAACTCTTTCTGGTGGCCAATGATGAGCAAAGATATAACCAATTATGTCAAGTCATGCCAAGTCTGCGCCCAGTCAAAGACACCCAAGGAATTGCCATCAGGACTCCTCAAGCCGTTACCTATACCTCAACGACCATGGTCCCATCTATCCATTGATTTTATAACCGACTTGCCTCCATCCCACACATTCACCACCATTCTGGTGATAATTGATCGTTTCTCCAAAGCATGTCGTCTGGTTCCATTACCAAGCCTACCCACAGCCATGGAAACTGCTCAAGCCTTGTTCCAGCATGTTTTTAGAACATATGGACTACCAGAGGACATTGTGAGTGATCGGGGTGCACAGTTCACCTCACAGGTCTGGAGGGCTTTCTGTCGCCAGTTAGATATCAATGTAAGCCTCACATCTGGGTATCATCCACAAGCTAATGGCCAAGTTGAACGTCTCAACCAGGAAATAGGCCGGTATCTCAGAACATACTGCAGTAGAGAACAACATCGCTGGTCTGAGTTTCTCCCATGGGCCGAATACGCACAGAACTCATTGACTCACTCATCAACGGGACTTACCCCCTTCCAATGCGTGTTGGGATTTCAGCCTCCATTGTTCCCGTGGTCTGGTGAGCCGTCTTCAGTTCCAGCGGTTGATGAATGGATTCAACGTAGTGAGAGGGTGTGGGACAGTGCCCATGTCCGGCTCCAGCGGGCTGTGAGAACACAAGAGTTCCAGGCCAATCGCCGACGTCGTCCACATCCTCCCTACCAACCAGGACAGCGGGTCTGGCTCTCTACACGGGACATCAAGCTACGGCTACCCAGCAGGAAGCTCAGTCCAAGGTACGTGGGTCCTTTCAAAATAATTAAACAAATTAATGAAGTGACTTACCAATTAGAGCTTCCTGCTAATTACCGCATATCTCCTTCCTTCCATGTGTCTCTGCTCAAACCGGTCCACCCGGAGACTGACCCCGGCCAGGAGGCCGCAGAACCACCCCCACCATTGGACATTGATGGGAATCCGGCATACAGGGTTAATGTGTTGCTGGACTCAAGGAGAAGAGGGGGTCAGCTCCAATATTTGGTGGACTGGGAAGGATACGGACCTGAGGAGAGATCATGGGTTGCCGCCAAGGACATTCTCGACCCTTCCCTCATCGAGGAATTTCATCGAGCCAGGCCCGACCGACCAGCTCCCAGACCGCGGGGGCGCCCACGTCGAGCTCCAGGAGTCGCTCCTAGAGGGGGGGGTTCTGTAACGCCACGCCAGCAGAGGGAGCCCTCGCCCGACTACTGACTCAGCTCCGCTCCCTCTGCGGACACTTCCTGTTTGTGCAGTATATATATGAGTGCTCAGACCATGCTTCCTTGCGAAGTATTGCCAGTTGATCCTGCCTTACCAAGCGTTGTTCCATAGTGACTTTCATGACTGCTATCCTGTGTATGACCCTGCCTGCCTTGATCACGTACGTTCTCTGTCTTTGCCCTTTTGATCTGTTTTGGACTGAATATTGTGTTACTGAACTTCTGCCTGCATATTTACCACGTCTTCTGGATTTGCCCCTTTGCTTGTCATTTGGATTGGACTGCTTTCCTGTTACCAACTATTTGCCTGTTTATACGTTGATGTCTTTGTCTCTCCCGTTTAATAAACTTCTGCATATGGATTCTAACAAAGCCTCAGCTCCCTCGTTACAACTGTCATCTTTACGGTTCGCGTTCATGTTTCAGGAGGCATGGCTTTGGACGGCAGGGGAGTGACTGTTTTCAAAGCTATTATGCTAACTGATAGCATTTTGTCAGATAACCTACTGCACCTTTAAAGGGCACCTATAGTGAAAAATCTACTTTTCAAGCTGTTTGGACAGACATATGTGTAGGTGTAGTGTATAGACCGTCATATTGGGGTGATATAAACACACCCAGTCCTTTTTTTTCAATTTAACAACATAAAAACAGTGGACCAATTGGATCGGTTTTCAGACCGACCCCAACTTGACGTAGGAGTGCGGTCCCCCTGCCCACCGAATCGATTGACAGCTGCGTATTAACGTCCCGGAAGTCACGTGTATAATCATATTAACAAGAGATGAGCGCAAAGCAACCGGGAATAAAAGGTCTGTTCAGTTTGCTAGGATCATCATCAAATGTGATCAAAAGTAAGTTTCACAAGTTTAAAATGTTTTAAAACAGAGCATGTGTGTAATGAATTACAGCGATTTAGCTTAGCTTTACTTCATCAGCACAGCCGCGTGTCAGGACAATTATAAAAGAAGACGCTTCAATCCCGGTTTGTGAACGTTAAATCAGGTTTATTTTGTACATTAACATAACAGATATCCATACAGCAGTGGAGATTAACTTGTAGCCACATTTGTAGTCACATTTGCATGCAAAAAGAGTGCTAAATGCGCGCACTGTGTGTGTGCGTGTCGTGTCCGCGCTGTGTCTGTGTGTATCTGTGTGTGTGCGTGAACTTCGTAACGACATTGTGTGCGACTCATCGTTGCAACTCAGCTAATGCATCAAATACTCATTGGTAAAGTTCTTACTGTAGTATTTCTCACAAACTCTATGTGAGATCTTCTTCCTTTATGTCTGTCTGTTGTCTGACACAGCCGAGGGAGGAGATTAAGGCACGTAGAAACGGTGGGCAGGGATGACTAGCCTTAAAGGCGCAGTACACCAAAACCGCCTCCTGGTGCAAAAATGTATAAAATAGAATTTAATAAAATGTATAATAAAAAAAATCTGATGGGTGTTTTGAACTTTACGGACACATTCTGGAGACACAAAAGACTTATATTGAATCTGAAAAAAGGGGTAACCTATGTGCCCTTAAATACAGAGACGTGGTAAAACTGTCAATCAATATCGGTGGGTGGGAAAAATAGTATTGCTACGTCATAGTGCGGTGGGCCTCAAAACTGATGAGATTTGGAAAGAGAATGGTCACTCCAATATAAATCTGTACACACTATACCCTACACACAGTTCTGTCTAAACAGCTTCCAAAAGTTGACTTTGCATCATAAGTGATTTTACAAGCTAAAAGCCTCATAATTTACATCAAGAAAAACAACTAAAGATGTAAGAATGAAAGCTATGTGTCTACACCATCAATGTTTATCATTAAATAATAACTATTTTTGTCTGCAATTTTTCTGGTTGGCTGATTCAGTGTTGTCTTCAATGTAGATAGACTAAGTAG
Organism: Danio aesculapii; assembly: GCF_903798145.1. Classification (NCBI taxonomy): domain Eukaryota; kingdom Metazoa; phylum Chordata; class Actinopteri; order Cypriniformes; family Danionidae; genus Danio; species Danio aesculapii. The sequence continues at coordinate 24,633,855 of NC_079436.1, forward strand.
TGCAGAAACAGTTCACGGTGCATTTGTGTGAGCTGCATGCACATAAAAGGATTTCACATCACATTTACTGGACACATAAAAAAAGAAAACCATACTTTTGGCTCACATTCGCCGAAGCAGCTCTCTTGGTACTATATGAACAGTGGAAATCCACACAGGTCAAATGTGACATTTAAAGCTGAAAAGATCTTTTAAGGGTTTGGGAGAAGAAAGAAACAGGCTGTTGGAGAATTATGGCAGGATGGTGGAGGAACAGGAACGATTAAACAACCCATATCTCTGTCAGAATACTGTCCGCGAGAGATGAAGCAAATCAGACTCTATTTAACATTTAGTGTCAGGAACTTTAAAGTGTTTTCAACTCAATGTTAGAGGGTTAGAATAACAGCAGATCTGTTTGCTTCACATAGTGGTTAAATGTCCCTGCAGGAGATTTTCTGCTTATTAACCGAAGAAGATGGAGATTAAAGCATTGCACTGTGGTAAATATTTTGATCTACGAATCCCTCAAAATTAAGCTGATTCTGTTTCACTGAAGCATGCGAAGTAACACTGTCATTTCTGTGGGTATTTTAGAGAGGAAATACTGTTTGACTTCCCCTGTACCACATTATTTATTCTGACAAACATTAGTAAGTGTCTTTTGATTCTGCTTTCTCTGCTTCAATAACTGTTCAGAGTTGCATTTCATGTAAGGCTCACGTTGCTCTTGGCATTCTTGAGGATTTTGCTGTCATGTGCTGATCGGCCTCTCAGGAGTTTTTGGCCAGTATCAACAACCTGAGCTGAATTGTTCCTCGTCTTCCGTTGTCCTCCATAACCAATGAACAAATGAAGAAAACAGTACTTTAGATTTTTAGTATTTCATTTATTATTTCAAATTTCATTATAATTGTATTGTAGTAATACGCCAGACTGTTTATTTAACTTATTTAGGATTATGGGATGCTGTAGCTTATTTGAGGTATTCTGTCATTCATTCACTCACTTGTTAATTTTCCTTCATCTTAGTCCCTGATTTATGTACAGCTTACTAGTACCAGGTTGGACCCCTTTTGTCTTCAGAACTGCCTTAATCTTTCGTGGTATAGATTCAACAAGGTACTGGAAAATTCCTCTGAGATTTTGGACCATATTGACATGATTTGAATTGAATTGTTGGCTGCACATCCATGATGCAAAACTCTCGTTCCACCACATCCCACAGGAGCTCTATTGGATTGAGATCTGGTGACTATGGAGGCTATTTGAGTACAGTGAACTCATTGTCATGTTTAAGAAATGAGTCGGAGATGATTCGCACTTTATGACATGGCGCATTATCCTGCTGGAAGTAGCCATCAGAGGATGGGTACACTGTGGTCATAAAGGGATGGACATGGTCTGCAACAATACTCAGGTAGGCTGTGGCATTGACACAATGCTCACTCTGTACTCATGGGCCCAAGGTGTGCCAAGAAAACTCCCCCCACACCATTACACCACCACCACCTGCCTGAACCATGCAAGGCAGGATGGATCCACTCGTTCATGTTGTTGATGCCAAATTCTGACCCTACCATTTGGATGTCGCAGCAGAAATCATCAGACCAGGCAACGTTTTTCCAATCTTCTAATGTTCAATTTTGTTGAACCTGTGTGTGAATTGTAGCCTCAGTTTCCTGTTCTTAGCTGACAGGAGTGGCACCCGGTGTGGACTTCTGCTGCTGTAGCCCATCTGCCTCAAGGTTCGAGGTCAGAGATGCTCTTCTGCATACCTTGGTTGTAACGAGTGGTTATTTGAGTTACTGTTGCCTTTCTATAAGCTCAAATCAGTCTGGCCATTCTCCTCTGACTTCTGGCATCAATAAGGCATTTGTGGCCACAGAACTGCCACTCCCTGGATATTTTCTCTTTTCTGACTATTCTCTGTAAACCCTAAAGATGGTTGTGCGTGAAAATCCCAGTAGATCAGCAGTTTCTGAAATGTGCCAATTCACCTGTACCGCATGTCTTTGGACTGTGGGGGAAACCGGAGCACTCGGAGGAAACCCGCATGAACACGGGGAGAACATGCAAACTCCGCACTGAAATGCCAACTGACCCAGCCGAGGCTTGAACCAACAACCTTCTTGCTGTGAGGCGAACGTGCTACCCACTGCGCCATCGCTATATTATATTATATTATATTATATTATATTATATTATATTATATTATATTATATTATAATATTATTATATTATATCATTATATTATATTATATTATTATATTATATTATTATGTTATATTATTATATTATATTATATTATTATATTATATTATTATATTATTGTATTATATTATATTATTATATTATGTTCTGTTAAAAATAGTTTAAAATATTATAGAATTATTTTAAACAGTGAATTTAGTTTGACAATTTATTTATTATTGCTGATGGATAATAAAACTATAGTAGTAGTACAAAGTTTGCATTTTATATTTTTATGCAAACATACATAAAGGGCAATAAAATCAAGAAAACTAATAAAATAACTACTTATAAAATTAAATGAAATAAAATAGGCAGACAGATGTACGTACATGGGTAGTTAATGTTTATAGACAAATGTAAGAGAAAATTGACAGTAAAAATGTTAACAACTTTGGCTAGAAGCTTTTAATGCACCATTCCTGTTGGATTCCTGTTGTGTCCACTAGAGGGTAGAGCTGGGTGTCTTTTCCTTGCATTTCGCCTCAATTGACATCATTGTCATATGTACATTCTTGTTAGCTTGTTGGATATTTTTTGTTTTTATCTCACTCTATTTATACAGAACACATTCATTGTGCTGTTATCATCTATCAGTTCATGTAAGACTACTGTGTTTTATATACTGCACAGCATATGCGCTGTAAAATTTTTTTCCTGTCACTGACAATTTCGAACACAGAAATAACAAAAAATATTGTTCATTAAACACCAAAATATATAGGCAAACAATTATTAGCCCATATATAAAAAGTTGAGTTTAGGATTCAGTATAAGCTGCTTTGTGGACATGCAACCTTCCTCATCGTATTGGATTTAGAGACACACAATGTCATTATTTGGCTGCAGGCAGAGTCCAGTTAGTGTTGCATTTGGAAACAGGCCAGTGACGTGTAGGACGCATCAGGTTATTACTGTCAGCACACTTGAAAATGGTAAAGCAACAAGTCACAGATGTGAAGCCTCATTTCAGGACATCCACCGCAAACAACCCCTGAAATACCTTATAGAAACATGCAACAGAGCTTCAGAGTTCCTCTCTCTCTCTCTCTCTCTCTCTCTCTCTTTCTCTCTCTCTATCTCTATCAAAGGCTGGTTGTTTCAGGCCAGAGTTTAGTTTCAGGGCTTTGGATTCAGAGAATGGCACCAGGAGGCTGGATGGGACGCCACTCTCTGTGGAGCATCTGATGGGATTATGAGCCTCTCAACTTTTTTTTTTGTGCTTTTCGTACAGAATTTCAAGAAACTAGTGAAATATCACCAAGTAACCTTTGATGTTTAGGAACATATATGTTTTTCTTGGTTCATTTCTACCCTTTTTTTGTGGAGTGAGGCGAAACTAGGAGTGTTGTGATTTCCTTTAGACTTTCATCCAGGACTTGCATGGGGCTACGGTGGGCTTTTCTGCTGGTGATATACTGACATTTATGTAAAGTTTTGGTGCCAAACTGAACTGGCAAAAACAGTTTTGATCATCAAGTGGCTTCAAGACTGTCACAACATAATGTTTCTGAGTGGATGGAGGCAAGCGGACATGAGATCAAGACGTGAAGTCTCCTAAAGTGTTTTTTTTTACTGTATCGATCCTTTAATGTGCCTTTAAAATTGGAAACACTTTCCATGTTTTAACTATACTTCTCAAAGCTGACATAAACCTCTCACAATGAGCAAAGATCTCCGTTTTCCCAGGAAGGCGATGCAGATGAACTATTCAACAAGGAGACACTCGTGTATTGGGTATGTATTAGCAAAAAAAGCAGTGATGGAGTTTGTTCAAGTCACTGCGGCAGTAGTCAATTCAATGTGTGTGTAAATCATTTTTCTGTCCTAAAAGTTTTTTTTCGTATGTGTAACAAATTCCTAAAGCAAGCTAATGCTCCTGTGTCTTAAACCATCTCTTTAAAGCTTCAGTTTATATCGACGTACAGACTATATTTTGACCTTGGTGAGATACTGTCAGGTTTTTGGCACAACAAGAGCTTTGTAAAAGTGAATAAAACATCATTGTTTCAAGAATATCATAGCTCTGTTGATGGATGTTTTAATATATCTGCAGAATGAGATTTGCAGAAATGTTGTTTTTATACTTCTCCGTCCTGACAGGATGTTGTGTTTAAGAAAGGGCTGACGCAAACTAGCGCTCTCTTTTAAAACATCCCTGTACGCTTTAGTTGTAACATTTTTATTGATCATGTAATGACCTTAGTGTCACTTTGACAGGTTTTTAAAGTGTCCGTTGCATCACATCAATGTCCCATGCTGGGAATGTCATTTCTGCAGTGTAGATGAGAGCACTTTGTAAAACAGAATGAGATTTGCTTTGTGCGTGAGTATGTTGTGCTTTTTCGTGTCTAAGAAAGTTCTGAAGTAAAAAGTGAAACCAATCTCTCTTAAAAAATCTTTTCAGTTTAAAATGTCATTGATTATTTATTGACCTTTTTTCTAGAAACTGGCAGGTTTTTGGCACAAGCAAGCTTTGTTAAAGTGTTCACACAAAGTAAATTTCCCAAGTTGTGAATGTCATTGCTGTGTGGATGAGTGCTTTTTGTGGATGAGTGTATTTTGAAATGCTACAGAAGGAGAATGGCCGAATAATTTGCTCTCCGTGCTTTTTTCTAGTTCTCCATGCAGGAGGATTTTATGTTTAAGAAGAAGTTGAAGCAAACTAGTGCTCTCATCAGTTTAAACATCTTTTTAATGCCTCAATTTTGATGAAACAATGACCTAAGTGGAATTTTGAGATTTTCAGTTTAAAAAAAAGTTTTGTTTCGGTGTCTGTGTTGCACCACGTCATTTTCTCAAGTTGTGAATGTCAATTTCATGAGATTTGCTTTCTGTGCGTATATGTTGTACTGCATTTTTTTTTCTGTGTAAGAACGTCAAGGCAAGCCAGTGGTTACATTTCATAAAGAATGCTTTTAAAGTCTGCAGATTCATTAATTAAATATTGACCTTTAATATTGACGTTTTGGCACATGGCCATTTTAGCTGTGTTGATGAGCACTTTTGTGAGATTTGCTTTCTGTTTGATCTATCTGACACATTTTGGTGTAAGAAAATCTTGATACAAGCTGCCATTTTGTTCTGTAAGAGGAACTTTGAGAGGGTTTCAGTGCAAAATAAGTTTTGTTAAAGTTGTCCGTGTTACACCACATCATCGTCCTGCATGAATCTCATTTTCTTCTTGTGAATTAGTTGTTTTTCCAGTGCTCCGTGTCTGTATATCTGACAGCCGTGAAATGATAAGTGCACCTTCTAGCGGAGAGTTTCTTCGTCTTCCCTGTCCCTCTGAACACTCTGTTATACATGTTGTGTTAAAGCAGGCTGGGAGCAGCAGCGCAGGCTGTTATGTGATGTGTTGTGTAGCTGTTGTATCTGTGGACAGCCTGAGGCCAGCGGAGGTAGAGAATCGATGTCTGATGTTCGTCTGTGACTACTATCCAGCATTTATGGCATTACCTAGACATTAGGAGACAATTGCACACTTGTACTATAAATGGCGTTTTACATCTTGTATTTTGATGATGGAGATATTTGATAGTTTCCCTAAACTGAATTAAAAGTAAACATGAATTCAGTTATATGGCAGTGATATGGAAAGTTTACATGCCTATTTGAAAACATATGTTGGCTGATTTGTAGTTATCAACTTACATTATATGAAGCATTATATGTGCATAAAGTGAGTTTAAAAGTTTATGTCAGTAAGATATTCTCTCTCCTTTTTCTTTAAAAAACTACTTTGATATAGCAAGGATGGATTAAACTAACTAAAAGTGAAATAAATTATGTTCAGGCTAACTTTCAGTTCATCAACACATCATGGTTTCCACAAATATATCAAAGCAACTGTTTATGACAACTGTTTGCTAATATGAAATATTTCTTGAGCACTAAATTATATTTTATTCTTAATTTATTATATTTTATTATTTTATTTACTATACTAAATATTTTAAAATAATTTCTAAAGATTCATGACATGTGACATTAAAATATGTTTAATAGTTTTTCCTGTATTTTAAACAAAATTATGTATTTGTTGAGCTAAAATAAACATTCACAAATATTAGTTAAAAATAATTACGCAATAATTGCCATTGAATTATCAGTGAAATAATGTACATGAAAGGTGCTGATTCCGCCACTTCGCATTGTCGTTTTTCTTACAATTCAATGGAATTGTACAACTCCTGTGTGTTGTACTGTTTCCTTGTGTATCTCATCTGTAGCCTTCTGTTTGATTAGATATTTGATAATTATTAGTGAAAGAACTGAAATAATTTAATGTTTAATGTTTTGGCACTGTAATAGGGCTGCACAATATATCGGTTCATCGCAGGATATGCATTGTTGCTTTGGATTATAGTTGATCAGCACCACAGTTGAGAATGCATTTGTGGAGGAACTCCAAAGTTTAACCAAAACAGAGTCAAACATAAACAAAAGTTTATCATTTGCATGTGTTTTAAAGAGTTTTAAATGTTTTAATTTGCATTTCAAGAAAGATTGAAGCATTCAGGCACAAAAAAGTACACTTGTAACTTCAATAAACAATCATTTTATTTAATTATTAATACAATGAGGTCTATACATTTTGTCATTTTACATTTTACATTCCATTTGATTATTCGATTTCTGTACTGAATATTGCTTGACACTCTAGAAAACGCTTTTTGTTTTACTGTTTTCTTAGCTGTATTGTAGTTTGTATTTGTTGATTATTTTTATCCTTGATTCACACGCCTACAAAATCACCGTAATCAGTCTAAATTCAAGATTTCTTTCCAAAATAGTGCTATTAAACCGTCTGGTAAAATTGCATTCGAATCGCAATACATATCGCAGAAAAACAAAATATTGTAATGTTTGATTTTTTCAATATCGTGCAGCCCTAAATTATAATGTGGAGAAATCTGCCTGGAAAATTACTGCATACTTTAAACGTTCATGTGACAATCAGAATCAAGCGTCATAATATCAGCGTCAGAACAGCGTCGTAATATAAAATACAAGGAATAAATTGGATGTTATGAAGAAAAAAGACAACACTTTTTTTAGATTATTGTTTAGCAAATTATGTAGGCCAGCTAGAAATCACACGATCATTTAGCCATCATTTATTATAAATATTTTATCCTCTCACATTTCAAAAGCTAAATTTATTGTCTAATACTAATATGAGATATTGTGCCTTGTTATGGTGCTTATTATAGACGATGATCTGACCGCTATATTCAAAAACTTATCTCTAATCTGAAAGTAGATTAATTTGAGGCTCTTCAAAACACTACAACTCTTCAATCTGTGTATGGCTCTCTAAAGGACCTGTCACAACTCCGCACAGCATATCACAGTGTTACCCTGTTCACAAGAGGCTTTTCACTCAGAGACAACACTCTTACTCTCCACGTGACTCACACAAAGCTCTGACTTGTTTCCTAGATGGATCTCGCCACAATAGCCATTTAAAGCACAGAAAACACTGCAGTAGAACATCAGCATCAAAACACAACTGTAGAGTTAGCTCATAATTCCTTTATTTTGTACCACAATGATAGGTGACAGGTTTCTAATATGTAGATAGAATCTTACTGTTTATTAATTTTTTTTGTTGTAGTCATTGAAAAATAACCTAATTTGTACATAGTTTGTCATAATTTGTATGATGTCATCGTTTCACACTCAAAGAAAATGATTTTTGCTCTTTGTTCAAACTACTTTGTTGAAAACACAATTCTTGAGGCTTTTTTGAGATAAATTAGTTTTTATTTTCAATCCACATATATTTGAAAAAATGATTAAATTAACTTAATTAATCGATTTGTGTTGAGACATGAAGAAAACTCTGCATTTTTTACAGTGCACAAAATATGCAGATTGTGGGTTTGCATGGAAATGTCTGGGTGATATTTTCAGATTTATCCACACTGGGACCTGCTTTAAAAATAATATTAATTTCTCTTTTCCCAAAACACTTTTGCTTATACAGCAAAGTTTAGTGAGCCACTTAATCATTCAATTTGATTCAATCAATTTGTTCAAAATACTTATTCATTGAGGGATGCTCATAGATGCTAAACGCCTCAGCTTTGGTTTAGTTCGAATGCTTTTTGGTGGAGCAAAAGCAGAAGTTAATAAGGTACTCAATCTTAAGTTGTTTAATGAATTATTTTACGAAAACAATATCAGTGACTGTTAAAGATATATCTGTTCATGTGTTGACTAGTTGAGCCTTGCAGCTGTGTGAGCATGTAAGACTAATAGCTATTTATGCATGATCTTGTGCTGGCTCGCAAAATCCGGTAGCCCGACGTCCCGGGGCTTGCTTTTAACAGGCAGGCTACCAAAATGTATCTCCTGCTGCTCAAAGGGCTAGTGGGAATAAATATATGTTTCAATACCTTTACATTCACTCAGAAATTAGATAATTATGTATGTGCTGTGCTGCTGATACGACAGCAATAAATCCACTATTTTTACTTGAGAAAAGTCACAATATAAACAATTACCTCTCAAATAATGCAGTGTTTCAGTCACTTACACAGAGATTCTACTGACACAAAAATTCACATACAGAAGTTTCCTGAGCTAAGTTTAAAATTTAAATGTGTTATAATTAAAATCAATGCAAAATTTTAAATATCATATCTTTATGCAATTACTCAATATTAAGAACAAAATACTGTACGTTAGTTAGTCTGTCGGACTGTAAATAAATAACCGTTCCATTAAGCGCTTAAATTATGTGAATGCGCACATCTCCGCGAAAAGCGTGTGCTGGAGCGTGTGCAGGTACAGATCAGACATACGTGGTTATAAAAGATAGGATACAGTTAATGACCGTTAAAGTTGAATGATTTCTGTCTACTTTTTGAAATTATTCAACAGGATCGGTTAGCAATTGTCAGTCAGCTTGTGAAAGGAATTGTCTGTTTATTTTTTTATTTGCACTTAAAGGGATAGTTAAAGTGGCAGTTACCAAAAAATGAAAATGCACTCACTATTTACTCCCTTACTTGTTCAAACCGGTTAGAGTTTTGTTGTTGTTGTTGTTGTTGTCGTTGTTGTTGAACAACAGATAAAAATATTTTGAAGCATTTTATGCTCCCCAAAAATGTTCATTAAAAAAAAGAGAAAGAAAAACAAACAGGTCTGAATTGTAAAGAGTAAATAATGACAGAATTTTTGGATGAACTATCTTTGTGAACTATCTAAGTGATTCTGTGATGCAGCTTTGAACTAAAATCATTTAGATTTTACAGGTAGTAGCAAGTTATATATTATTGTTATTATTTTAAAAATAACTATCTGTAACATTCTGGAAAGTTTTATAGTTGCCAAAAATAACCTAAAACAATATTCCCTTTAGTTAATTAAAAATATATTATCAAAAAAACTCAACTCTAAACTGTACACTATGTGTAATGTACTAATTTGGGTTTGTCTGCTGGTCTATTTGTTGAATAAATGTGACCCCAGACAAACCACGAAATTACCTTATATTATGTTGCACGGCTATATTTTTGCCAATATTAAAATTGGTTAAAATTGTTAAGACAGGTTGCAAACTTTTAGTTAATCATTTTGTGTGTGCTTTGCTAAATATAGAACTGGTTGTACTTAGCATGCCTTCATAGGAGCAAAATGATCATGAAAATGACTTCATGAGCATTACCATAGTCCATCATAATCACTTCTTTCACTTTTTCTCACTATCATTTGGATATTTAAATGTATAGTGACGACTAGGTTAACTGATTATCCATAGATACAGTATATAGAAACAACTGTCAGGTTATACTGCTGTAAACACTGTCATATAAGATGTTATAAGAATCTTTTGTTCATTTGACGCTCAAAAAAGCAGTGCAATCAAATAATTTAGTGTGTTTTTTTTGCGTTGAATCTCAGACTTTTTTAGTAAGGAGGGTATCACCTTGTTGAGTCGTTTCCAACCAATGTTTGAGAGAGAAAGTCAAGTGAGGTGAACCAATAACAGGACAACAGTGTCAGTATCCAGCAGACCCAAAAATAAAAGCTCAGTGCTCAGAATAGTCGATAGGCGCAGCACTGATGCTGTGACCGGAGTCGCTGTGCGTCACTGTTCTGCTCCATATTTTCAGCATGGCTGCTCTCCGCAATGACTCTCAGCACTCATTGATTTGTCAGCCTCTCTCTCTCTCTCTCTCTGATGACGGTGAACCCGTCTGCACTTCCTCCATTAGAAACCAGCCATCAAATAGAAGCTGTCAGACCAGTTTTATGCCCTGCTGTTTTTTATTTTTTATCTGCCTCTTAAGTAATAGACTGATGACATCTACTGGTAAAATTATGCTATTACCAAAGTCACATATCAGATTATTTTGAAGAGTAAGAACAACTTCAGAGGTGGTCCAACCCATGTCAGAGTTTAGCTGGTCAATCTGGTGATTAACTGGTTTAACTGGTTGGCCTACCAGACTGAATGAAAAATATCTCTTAAACAACAGTTTCATCTTTATCTGGTATTAGGACTACACGATATTGGAAAAATCTGATATTGCAATATTTTATTTTTCTGTGATAAATATTGCGATATGAGTACAGTTTGAATAAGAGATGGTTTGAATAACTCTATTTGATGCTTTTCTAGGGAGTCTAACAGTATTCAGGTACTGAAATTTAACAATTACTGTGCAAAAAAAAAATATTTTCCTACTTTTTGTTTTGTTTCTAGTCCAAATATGAAAAAAAAAAATCTTTAGTTTTCACAGTCAGAAGAGTTTAATAAAATAATGTTGTTTTCGCTTTGAAATGTAGATATATGGACTAGAAACAAGACAGAAATCTAAGTAAGTAATGTTTTTTTGCATAAATTATATAAATTCCATATAAATATTGATTAAATACAAGTCTGCAGCTTCTGGTCAACTATAATTCAGACTGGACATTGCATGTCTTTGCGATGCGACTATTGCGGATGCGCACATCTTGATATCGATGCTGAAACGATATATTGTGCAGCCCTAACTAGTATCGTAACCGCCTGGTGACATAATCAGGTTTAAGTGGCATTTTCTGACCATGGAAGCATAACACTTTATTTACAGTGTTCATTTTACATGTTATACGCACTGTTATATAATTTCTGTAAATGGTAACATCTTCTATGATTGGTGTCAATTAATGTTAATCAGGCTTTTTTTAATAGAATTTTATATAGTAAAACTGAAAACGTAAATGTAAAGTGTGTGTGTGTGTGTGTAATACCTTTAAATTATTTAAATCTGATTTATTAATTCTGTAAAGGTTCTGCTCATGATGTTTCGTTCATTCATTCATTCATTCATTCATTTATTCATTTTCTTTTCGGTTTAGTCCCTTTATTAATCTGGGGTCGCCACAGCGGAATAAACCGCCAACTTCAATCCAGCATATGTTTTACACAGCAGATGCCCTTCCAGCTGCAACACATCACTGGGAAACATCCATACACTCTCATTCACACACATACACTGCGGACAGTTTAGTTTACCCAATTCACCTATACCACCTGTCTTTAGTTTGGACTTGTGGGGGAAACCGGAGCACCTGGAGGAAACTCACGCAAACACAGGGAGAACATGCAAACTCTGCACAGACGCCAACTGACCAAGCCGGGGCTCAAATCAGCGACCTTCTTGCTGTGAGGCAATTGTGCTACCCACTGTGCCACTGTGCTGCCCCATGTTTCGTTCAATACATAAGTAAATAACATTCTGACAGTTATTCTGAAAATTGGTCATAATAACAAAATATTTTTAATTTGTTGTGACAGGACAATTTTACCAGTTGAACTAGTTAACAAGGATATTTTTATTCTGTTTAATCTGTAACTAAAATGGCTAAAACTGAAGTAAAAATAAAGATAAAATTATATGACAGTAATGCATGAAATCTAAAAATAAATCAGAAACCTAACAAATGTTGGACTTCTGCAGAACTGTAGCCCCTTACTGATGACTGATGGGTCTGGGTTTGGTTAAACCATCTTTATAGACAGTTTTGAGGGATGTAAACAAAAAAAATGGTCCCAACATATTTCCAATTTTACATTTTTAATTTCTATAGCTTTTGAGAATCCAAAAACAGCCACATATTGCTAAATAATGTTATGATAGCTGTTTTAACATAAGTTATGAGTGAATTGTCTCTTGTTACAGTTATGAAATAGTTTGAAAACAAGCAGGAAATGTTCGTGGGCCAGTGACATGATCACATTGAAATGGTCTATACATATATGGAATGTAATGTAATACATTTCTCACCAGCAGGGGATGCAGTGGTGCAACTTTAGTACATCACATAGAGCATGAATGAAGGTCCATTTACATCTTTCTTTCATTGTAATTTCAAATTAAAGTTGCAGTACAAATGCGGAAATGCAGTGCAGTTAATTGTTTTTCATGCCGTACCAGCTGATTTTCGTTATTGTTGTATTTTTTTGTATAAAGATTTAATTTCACAAGGCAAAAATCACACTGTTGTATCACAGAGCTGTATTTAATTAAATTCCAATTTGTGCAGTATTTGCTTTTATGCAATGCTTTCGCGCTGCTTCTTAGCTCAAGTTTAGATCAGGAATGTAATGTCGATGCTTTCCGCTGCCAGCCAGACGCTCTGTTAGCCAAGCATCACAAGCCTGTGACGTCAGCACAGTGATGCTTCATTCCTGCTGTGACGTCTGGATGGAGATTCATGCATCCTCTGAGTCTCAGTCCTGGCACAAAACCTTCCCCTAATCCATGGATACTGCTGTTAAACTAGCAGATGAGCTCAGTTTTTAGTCGTTTTTCTGTGCGGAGAATGCAGTGAACATTGAAATGATTTGTTTAACAGTCTGTGCAAATATACCTTTACATACAAAATATTATTATCTCTTTATTAAGTAATGCATTGATTTGATTTTTGTTGAAATTTGACAGTATTTTTAAATGAAATGACTTCCTGTGATGGTCAATTCCAGAATTGTGCTCTTTAAAGGAACAGCTCACCCAAAAAATAAAATGTGCTGTTTGTTTACTATTATAATTAATGTAGACAACTTTCTTTCTTTAGGAGAACATTAAAGAAGATCATTGACTATTCATAAATGCAAGTCAATAGCTTCCAGCATGTTGAGAGTTGAAAAACTTAAATAGGCAAAACAATATAAATGCCCACAGCTTCTGCCCATACATTGAGCTCTAATGAAGCAAATGAATTGAAACGCAGACTGATCATTTTACAATGTAAGAGCTTGTTGTATTGTTAGGAGCTAGGGGTATTCATTTTGTTTTTCCTGTATTTTTTTTTTTTGACTCTCAAAGTCTGATTATGTGCTTTTGCTTAATCACCAAGGACCACAATTTCAGCTAAAACCATCTTTAATGCTCTGCTTAAAAAAGTTGCCTATACATTTCAAATAGCCTGAGTGAAAAATAAAAAAAGGAAAAAAGGTTTGTCCTGTCAATTAAATTAAATTAAAATATCCTTAGATGGATGAATGGATGGAATGTAAGGATAGATAGATAGATAGATAGATAGATAGATAGATAGATAGATAGATAGATAGATAGATAGATAGATAGATAGATAGATAGATAGATAGATAGATAGATAGATAGGTAGGTAGATAGATGAATTTCATAGTAGCATATGTTTTTTTTCTGTTAATAGAAGAGGAGGAAATATACCAGCAGCACTTTAGACATTTTCTGCCAGGTATAAACACTAACGCTCTGCTTGCTGTCTGGATCTGATAGCTTTCCAGTACACTGACTTAAAGTCCGAACATTATGACTCTGAGTAATAAAAAAATGAGCACTGAGGTGAGCACCAGAGAATTTTTCGCTACGCTGCAAAGCCAAGAATAATACTTAAGATGTATCATTTTAAACCCAGGACTTTCATTCCTCACGGTAATCTGTTAAATAATGTTCATTCTTACTCTGAACTTCAATCCGTCATAGTAATTTGTTATTCACTGCGCTGTGGGGAAAAAAAGTTTGACTAATTTCTATATAGAATCACAACTGCAAATGTTGTCATGCTGACATGACATATGAATGTACAGCACCAGGTCATTCGGTTTGTGATTATTTAACGTTTAATTTAAATATATAAAACATAAGTCATGTGTCTCTTTGTCAGTTTTATTAGTTGGATCTTATCCTTGTATGTTAAAAGCGGATTCCAAACAGTCAAACATTTATATTAGATCAACACAAAATTGGCTATTGGCTGCGCTTTTAGCAGAACAGCTCAGATTAGCAGTTCTGTGGATGATCTGTGGTCTTCTGTAATTTCTCAATATTCAAAACATGCTTTCTCCAGTTTGCACGATTTTTCAAACCTCTCCAGCTTTTAGCTCAGGAATTGGCCATCATCATTTTTTGGATCATGATTATGACATCCTAAAAACACTGTTATGACTGAAATGTGTAGATAGTCTGAACAATGTCATTTGCTTGAGCCAAAGATCTTCATCAGTCCTCTGTCCAAATCCTTAGCATAAAAAAATCACTGACATATTTGCAGCTTTAGCTGAAGTAAGTAGATTCATGAAGCGTGCTGTATCAGACAGTGTTATTCACAAATTAGATTAAAAAACATGAGAGAAATGTCTGGAAATGTTTACAAATGTAAGAAGAAGGCTTTGAGAGTGTGCGATTTTACATTTCTGAACCAGTTTTAGAGCAGAAAACCCAGTTAAATCACTTTTTGACAAGGCAGTCGTAACAACTCATAGCTCAAACGCTGATCTCTATTAAGTAGGTGCCCACGAAACACTTAAAGATCTCAAACTAAACTTGTAATTTGTCAAGTGTGAATATAAAGATTAAGCACTTAAAAATTAACTCAGGAAGTTATATGCGTGTATCTTTCAGTTCTTGGCAGCAGTGGCAGGTCTTTTGTGGTTATCTTGGGTTTCGGTGTATATCCTGTCTTGAGGGGAAGGAATAGACCTAGTGTATTTTTTCTTCTTGCTGTAACATTTTTGCCGTACAATGAGAATGAGGATATATTTACACTACACATTTTTAAAAACTAAAACCTAAAACGTTTTCTCTATTTTGCTCATTAATTTACATAACACAACAGCTACTTTTTTGGGGCCTGAAACATTTTAAAATGGGTTCAAAAAGCAAGTTATTATATTACAAGTTAAGTGTATAGGCATGTGCATGTGTATTTGACAAACAAAAAACAAGGGGGGCATAGGTATGCATGTGCACATGTAAAGTTTAAAAAATGACAGTATATTTACATGGACACCAATAACCCGGTTATATAATTTGAATACGGTTTGAACAATACTCTGATTAAGAGTCAACCATGTAAACAGCCATTTTTGATGACCTTAATCTGACTTAAGTCATTTTCGAAATAAACAGAAATCGAATTTAGATGCATATTTTAGTTGCATTATTGAAGTGCAGTACAGAAATGTAAACACCTTAATCAACCTAATACCATCATGTAGGACTTTTCGCTGCATTTTGTTACAGAATATTCCATACACACACAGCTCTTTGACACTATTCTCTGTACCTTCTGAGTCAGTAAAGGAACACATACACACCGTGAAATACAGAGGTTGTTTTTTCCCATATGGCGTGCGGTATCTAATTCCATGAAAACACCAGTCTTTACTTCATACTCGCATCCAATACCTCAGATTTACACAGGAGGCATGCATGAAATGTTCCTGAATGAAACTGCCAAACTGCAGTTAAAGTGGACAAATTAAAAATGATACACCTGAAATTACATAAAACTGCAGAGAAAATGTGGATAGCGTGGTGACGCAATGACGTAATATGTAAAATGGGCTCATGAAAGGAACAACCAAAAATCAAGTTATCTAAACCCCTTAATCATAGTGTCTTATTCGGATTAAGGCAAATAATTTGATTACTGATGTCCATGTAAACGTCATTGTCAACAACTAGGTCTTGACCATGTGTTGCTTACAGTGGTGGAAAGAGTACTGAAAAATCATACTTAAGTAAAAGTACCATTACTTGCCTAAAAATGTAGTGCAAGTAGACTAAAAGTATCTGTTGTAAATATTAATCAAAGTATGAGTAAAAAGTAGACCATTCAAAAGTACTCAAGAGTAGTGAGTATTACGCTGTGAAAAGTTGAAGGTTAGATTTCAATTGTGACATCAGGTGACCAAAATTCAATGTCTAGCCAGAGTCTAGGGACAACATTATTTTGATGTCCAATAATAACATCAAATGACGTTGATATTTTGTTGATTTTAGATTGTGTTAGAAACTGGCCAAACTCCAACGTCGAGCCAACGTCTTAAACCGTCACATTGATGTCAAATACTGACATTTATTTATCAGGCATGGCAACCAAAATCCAACAACTGATAGACGTCATAGTGGTAACGTCTATACAACGTCAAGCTGTAACATTAGACGTTGATATTAGGTTGATTTTAGGTTGGATGTTAGACAATGACGTCGGCCTGACGTTAAGCTCTGACGTCAACGCGATTTTCATTTCCAAACAAAATGCAATGTCCCCACAACTTTGGTGTATGTCAATCTTGCTTCAAATTGATATATTGTGCCTGCAGGATGTTTAAGACCATTTTGGTCATCATACAGTAAATATCCGTCATCTTCTAATCAGTAAGATGCATCTAAACAGTCTCTGGTTCAATGCGTGTAAAGATTTTGGACATCTTGGACACACTTTGGACACTTTTAACTCTTCCAAACAGATTGCTGCAATTATAAATCACCCATGTCTTGAGATAGTTCAAAATGATGCGATTTACCTTCTATGGGCGATTTGATTGAACAGGAATCACAGGACTGAATTTTCTAATCCCCATACACAAGAAAAAATAAAGTACTGACTGCTGATTGAAGGAAAGTAGTGGAGTAAAAGTACTGATACTGCCCTAACAATGTACTCTAGGGAAAGTAAAAGTACACATTTTTAAATCGACTTAGTGAATTATAATTCCTGAGAAAAACTACTCAATTACATTAGTTTGAGTATTTGTAATTTGTTACTTTACACCACTGGTTGCTTGATTTTTGTTAATTTTTACTTTCATTTAAAGTATATATTTATATATATTTTGCTCTAAATAATCATTTGCACCTATCGGTTTAAAGATTTTGGGCTTATGGTAAATAGTTTTTTTCAGTCTGTTGTAATGAAATCATCCAAAACACACTTAAGTGTTCGTTTTGTTGTATTTCATAAATGTGTGTGTGTAGATTTAATTTATAATACATGATTATTTTTTCTCCTGTGTTAAAAATCTGTTATTTTTGAGTTCACACTTATGAAAATATTTTGTCGATTTTTGTGCAATGTATTTGTTTGAATAATAGTTTTTAACAGTGGATTATACTGTTCAAAATAAATGAATTAAATCCAATCATAAATCTCAACTCCACACCAGCATACATACACTTACATACTCTGAACCTCAGTTTCATTCATGTAGGTATTCTTAAGACTTTTACAGAGACAGACGTCTGTGCGTAATTTTTAAGTATTATCGAAATTATGGATTGATAAAAGCAGATCCTCAAAATCCCCCTTTGATTCCAATTAGACAAAAAAGAAATAAATAAATGTATGACTTCATACAGTTTTTCATTTTTATGCTAGAAATGTATGCATATTCACTAGTATTTAAATGAATTATTGCATAGCATATGCATTTATTTAATCATAACATTTCAGAAAGCTTGTTATACAACAAAAATTCTAAATTTAATGTAATCAACCATCTAGGGACATATAGTGATAGCTATTAGATCTTCTTTTTAGGTCTATTCACCTGCAGTTTCTTGCCTTCATCAGCTGCAGACTTGCTAGGAAGGGGTTAATGTCTCAAGTAGGCAGGAACTGTGCTTCCTTTAGCCCCTCCCCCTTTCTCGAGCGTGATCTCACTCACAGTAAGGCGAGCTCCAGCCGTCTGGCAGCTCTAGGCCAATGAGTCTATAGCTTAAAAAACAGCACAGACTCTCCTACACGAGTCCAGCCAGCACACAGAAGCCAGCAGAGCAACAGCGCACCCTGACAGACCTCCACCCAGAGGACCGTCTCCGCAGTGTCTACATGAGAAGCTGAACATCCATGTCTAAATGTTGCACCAGCATCTTCTAAAGTTGCACACATGCTTTCAGAGTGAAGCATGGGTTTTTGACGAGGCCCGTCACTCAATCGTACGTCTCCGTCCGCTGCTACAGAGGAGGTGAGAGATCTTAGAAGAGGATTGTGGATTTATCATGCTTTGCTCTTTTCTTTTGTTCTCCTGGTTTTTAACTGTCAAATATATAGGAATTAACCAGAGGCAATGAGGAGTCATTTTGATCCACGAACAATGTTTACCTAAGAAAGAAAAGAGTGACAGGAGAGCTCATTTGTGTGAAGGAATTACGCGAGAGACATCTGCGGATGAGTGTGTGCGCGCCGGTAACATGAGCGTGCCGGCAAACTGTGGATTCTCTTTCTCAGCTGATCGGGCGTTGAAGCAAAAGAACTGGAATTTGTACGGATCCCCGTGTGCCGTTAACAGACCCATCGACATTGTGCAGAAACGCAGGCGGTAATAAGCTTTGACAATTATTCATTTTTGTGATTGTTGTGGCATTCAAAAGTCTGAGATCAATGCTGAAATAATAGTTTTTTCCCTTGTTTGTTATGTTATCAGCATAATAGTTTGCTTAGATTAATTACACAAGATTTAACTGAATTTCTTTTCTGAATATTGGATTAAGAATGTTTTTGTTTATTTATTCTGCTTTAATAGCATCAGTCTAACTCAGTAAGGATGATCAACATGTTCTTAAAACTATCAAGAGCATCTTGAGCATCTGTAAAAAGCATGAATGTCATATTTATTCAGTTGCTTGAGACGGGACCAAGAAATATGAAGTTCTTTTAAGTATTTAGAATAAATAAAATATCTTCTTGGTTACACTTTGCTTTTCAGTGTCCTTGTTACAGTGTAACTTTTTATAAACAGAGAATTCTAAATTAATTGTGTGTACTTTTTAGGGTTAGGCTGAGGGATATGTTTAGGTTTGTTGCTTACATTTTAAAAAAACAGTTTTCCATTTTTTTGTGTGATTAATTTGTTTTTTTTTATGGATTTTTACTTTTAAATTGCATTTATTTAATTATTGAATGTGCTATATGCACAGCTAGTGTTTTTCAGCCAATGATGAACTTCCGGTGAAAGGTTTATGCGACTATTTTTAATATCATTAGGTTCCTTTTGCAGCATCCATGTTGTAATGTAATTAAAATACAATCACTTAAATAGACTTAAGCATCCATTTGGTTGTTAAAGCGTAAAAAGAGACGAAAGGCGCCGTCATTAGCAGCAGGCAAGGGCAGAAATTCCATTAAAAATACTGGGGTAAATTTAAATTCCATATTTTAAAGACAGGGTGGGGGAAAATATCATTTAATGCAGTGCTTCTTGTCTGGTCTGATACCCACTTTATATCGTATCTCAGTCAGGCAGTGAAGATTGCTGTTTTTTTTTTTAAGAAATCAGATCTTAAACGCGGCAATTTTGTATGGGATGACAATTCAACGGAAGCCCTGGGGCTGGCTGACTGAAATCAAAAGTCTGTGTGCATATACCCCATTGCATTTAAATTGGTTTTCATGTTGAAAAGCTTGAAAAAAAGTGACTTTTATTGACATGCTGTGATATTTTGAAGTGATATTGTATGGATTAGTTTTGTATTACAGGACAAATACAAATAAAAAGAAATGTACAGTACAAATACAGAACAAATAAACTGCCTGTACCTTTTCTGTTATTTTACAGACTTAATTTTCTGTATGTTATTTCATATACAATATATTGTTTCAAACTACCAAAATGTAAATAAGTCACTTAAACTGCACACTGTTAAACTGGACATGTCCCATAATGCAATTCATATCCTTCATATCCAAATACATGGAAAAAACCTGTGAATCTCAAAATACGGAACAAGAATGCTGTAATAAGGATACTGCAAAAAAAGGGGTACTTTTTTTTTTTTTTTTTTTAATCAAAAACCTATTTTATTATATGCATTTCAAGATTTATATTATATTCAGAACCCAGATTTTCAGTTTGAACTCAGACTTTGCGTTCCATAGTATACACACACACACACACACATATATATATATATATATTTATATATATATATATATATATATATATATTTATATATATATATATATATATATATATATATATTTATATATATATATATATATATATATATATATATATATATTTATATATATATATATATATATATATATATATATATATATATATATATATATATATATATATATATATATATATATTTATATATATTTATATATATATACAGTTGTGTTATTGACACCTGGTGTAGAAACTGAGGCAGATTGTTATGTGGTTTGGCTGTATAAAATATGACCTGTTGATATGCTCTGACCCATGGAAACTCTTTCAGACTGTCTCAGTCAAGATCTAGTAGTTCTGTACAGTTTGATGGCAGTAAAGCACTATGATAAATGGGCTGCTTGTGTGCCAGGGTTTTGCATTACTCTGTGAGTAATCAGTGATCGTGAGCATTTTCTGCTTTTGCATTTATTGAATCTCATTATAGAGATCAGTTCATCTGTAAATGCTCCAACAAATGGCCAAAAGCCCTGCTTCAGTGAAAATATAAAACCTGAAACTATGAAGGCTACCTGATCAAAACCTCTGCTTTCCAAGACTGCATTTATTTTATAGAAAATACAATCAAAACCTGTAATATTAGAAAATATTCCAATTTACAGTAACTATATTCTATGTGAAAGTTTTAAAATGTAATTTATTATTGCATATCTAAGCTGAATTTTTAGCATTATTAATCCAGTTTTCATCATTAATCAAAACTGTCTGCAAAATTGTTGCAAACTATTTATATTTGTTGAATTTAAACAAATTAAATTGAGTAATGTTTAACTTAATTTGTTTGTTTAAATTCAGCTCAAAAATTTGTTTAAAACCAGTTAACTTAAAATTAGTAAATCCAAGGAATCATCTTTGAATCGTTTTTTTCAGTGTTCCCATGTGATCTTACAGAAAATATTTTAAAATGCAATTATTATTGGTCCTCATCGGTCCTATTATCAATGATTTGTTTCTGCTTCCAATTTTTATGGCAATCTTGGAACATTGGGTTGCGGCTGGAAGGGCATCCACTGCGTAAAACGTGCTGAAGAGTTGGTGGTTCATTTCGCTGTGGCGACTCCTAACTCGGACTAAGCCGAAAAGAAAATGAATGAATGAATGACCTTGGAACACTTTCCAGGATTCTTTGGAGAATGAAAAAGTAAATAATAGCATTGATTTGAAATGTATTTATTTGTGACATTACAAATATATTTACTTTAATTTAATTAAATAGGGCCTTGATAAATAAAAATGTTTTTGGAATGCTAATTTTAAAAGGTACAGTAATCACAGTTTTCTCAAAAGTATTAATCACAATGTTTTTTCCAACATTAATAAATAGAAATGTTTCAAATACAGCAAATCAGAAGCAATACAACATATTAAAAACACATTATTCACATAGAAACAGATGTTTAATCTTTAAATACATGCTTTTAATAATTTTTGGTAAATAAACGCACCCTTTACAAGCAAAAGGGACTAAAAAAATTGTAATTAAAATTCAAACTTTTGGCTAGTTTAATTGTACAAATTTTCTCTAAACAAACCATAAACGTCACACTTGCTTGAGCCAGTGTTTCTGTGAATGGATGCTCAAACAAACAGAGCAATGTTTTGATTGCACAGAATCAGTCTTGAGTCAAATTTCATGGAAACCAACCTAGTGATTGCTTACTTTATAGTTGCTTTTTCATATAAAGGAAAGAAAACATTTCTTAAGAATATTACACAGCAGTGGGATTTGCATAATGCATTTCCTCCAAGTTATTATTATTTGCATACAAACTATTTTAAATCGTGCCCAAAGTGAAGAAATAAAGCTTTCTGTGAATATTTGTCAGGCACATTTTCTTGTACAGTAAATTGATAAATAAAAAGACAGTTGTGTCATAATTTATTTCCATAGCATCTGCAGAAAACACTTTCAAATGAATTTCTTAGGAAACACAATGTGCCATGGCTGGGTAGATTAGTACGTTTCTGTAAATGTGGGATTCACGAAATACGGAAATCTGCTTTAGTCAGAGAGGTTTTGATTTAAGGTGAACCATCAAGCTTCTTTCCTCCCACAATCTCAGCAAGGCTGTGTAGACCAAGCCAGAGACCGTACACTTGTTTTTGACACACACTCGCACATTTCCCACTCGCATAGCCTTCAATGTCAATGTTGACAGCAGGATTACTGATAAAAACACTTGCCTTTCCATTTCTTTCCACTATTTATTTTCTTAGGCCATATCTTGGTTTATCAGATAAAGTACAGGACATCTGGGAGTTGGAGACTTGGATGAAAAATAAAACTTCTATTGCAGATGATTATTTTAATGGAAACTTGAGGGAGCACATTACTGAGGCGCTGTATATTATTTCGTGCAAAGTCTAGTGTTGAAATATTAAATCAGATTTCGAGAACACAACCTTCATTGGTCTACGACTATTAAATTACCAGATATTTTGGCTTTGTGAATTACACTCGAAAAAAGAAATCTGTAAAATATATGGTTAAACACACGGCAGCTGTTAGTAATAGTAAGTTAACTGAAACTTACTATTAAAAACAGTAGAAAATAAATAAAATACGTTTTATGATAAACACCAATGTTTTAACATACTAACATTCAAACATTTTACCTTTATTGCACAGCCAAAAACACCACAACCAGCTTATCCACAAGCACTGACACTGAAGATACTCAGTGTCATTCATGCAACTACAGCAGTGCTTCCAACACATAGACTTTACGAGCCGCCCAGGTATAATAACGGCCGCCCAAGTTTTGGTGACAATTTTTTTTAGCAATATCATCCTTTTTTTGTATCCACCCAATAGCCAAACATCCGTGATCGCTTAAGTGGAAAATCTCCTCTTGCCCCACATGTTTACTACTTCTCATTGTGTGCGCGCAAGAACTATGAACACTCCCACATACAATCTCACGTGCTCCACAGAGACCCTTTTTGACTTAAAAATGGATTCGGCTTTTGGTTTTACTTTCTAAGCCGTCGTTATTTGTGTGTTTTTGCATTACATTTTTATTTTTAGCCTGATTTACTTTCACTTGGCTTCGCAGTTGACAGATCGTCCACAGCCGCAAGACCAAGAGAAACATTATATAATTAATTTGATCTAAATGACTGAGATAAACTTTTGTTTTTACTCAGAGAGGACGAAATTACATCTAAACTGGCTGCTAAAACTATGTACACCATTAGAAATGGTTAATTAACTAATTTGTCTTATTTAAATCTACACATTTTATTCTTGTAATAATTCTAATTTTTAGAGATTTTTAATCCATAGATGTTTTTATTCCTTTTGTAATTTATTTCTCATTTGCTGTATATATTTTTTTTATTTTATGATGTTGATATATATTACCTATTTTATACATGTCTAACATGTTTTTGGCAAGCAGATTTTACCTGTCAGCGGGTGCACATGGCTCCTGAATAGAATAAAAGTAAAACAAATAGTGGATTTCTTTTTTTATTTCTATTTTATAACAGTCTTTAAAAAAAAAAAACATCAACCCATTGACAGAAATAGTGTATAATAAATATATTGTTAAAAATCCCTTTGTTTGTCGTATGTAGGTAACCATGTGTCGTTGGTAAAAGGTGTGTTTCAATCCGAATACACCGCAAGTATATTTAAAACCTGTGAGAAGCACTGTGTTACAGTATTAAATGTCATCATGGTAACACATGAAACTAAAGTAATGCGATAAACATTATTTAGCAGAATTAAATGTAACCTAAAACTCTAATGCACATCACTGACGAGAAAAATAATAAATAAAAAGGACCATAGTAACGTCAACAAAATAATATGAAAAGTGTAGTGTCATGCAGGGAATTCTGGGGAAGTCAGTGTACTTTTTTCACTATAAGGAAACTTACTGTTAACCAGGTTACAGGTTATTTTACCTTAACGTTTTAAAGTAACTGATGCGTGTTGGCAGTATGTGTAAACAACCAACCTATAATGGTAAAAATTCAATTAATAAATATATTTTGCTGGGCACAAATTAACCGCTATTAATCGCATCCAAAATATAATATATGTGTGTGTACTGTGTATATTTATCATGTATAGATACAATTGAAGTCAGAATTATTAGCCCCCCTGAATTATTAGCCACCCTGTTTATTTTTTCCCCAATGTTTGTTTAACAGACAGATTTTTTTAAACAGATTTCTAAACATAATAGTTTTAATAACTCATCTCTAATAGCTGATTTATTTTATCTTTGCCACGAAGACAGTACATACAGTAATATTTTACAAGATATTTTTCAAGACACTTCTATACAGCTTAAAGTGACATTTAAAGGCTTAACTAGGTTAATTAGGGTATAGTTATTAGGCAAGTTATTGTATAATGATGGTGTGTTCTGTAGACTATCAAAATATATATATATAGCTCAAAGGGGCTAATAATTTTGACCTTAAAATGTTTTTTTTTTATTTAAAACTGCTTTTATTCTAGCCGAAATAAAACAAATAATACTTTCTCCAGAAGAAAAAATATTATCAGACATACTGTAAAAAAATTTCCTTACTCTGCTAAACATAATTTGGGAAATATTAAAAAAAAAAATCAAATGGGGCGGGGGGATAATTCTGACTTCAACTGTATATATAATCATACACATCCCTATATATAATTTTGTTTCTACTGTATGTATTCGTGTGTATCACATACACATATAATACACACACACACACACATTTGCAGTTAATCTTTGCCCTGCACTATATATATATATATATATATATATATATATATATATATATATATATATATATATAGTATTTAATCACAGATTGTAAGCTTTCATGATGATGAGAAACTGCAATGTTGGTTCAACCCCAACAAGATCTTAATCGTATTTTAATTTTCATTAATTTTAGACAAGTATGAAACATAAAAGGGCTAGCACAAGTCTTTACATAGTTTTCTATATGTTTGCTAAGCAATCCGGACAGACTTAGAATGGCGTTGAAAGAGTCAGCTCACTGTATTTGTAAGATATAATTAGGGGCAGACAGAATCTGCGGACATTTGTTGTTTTTGTAAAAAAATCTGTGGATTTATTATTTTGGAAATATTATAACTAATTACTTTAGAAACTGTATTGTAAATAAATCATATGAACATTTTCATATTAGTCCATAATATTACTGAAATTTATTTAAAAATTGAATAATATAATTGTACACACATTTACACAAGTAAACAGACGCGATGATCTACAAATCAGCGGATTTCTGCACGCACAGATTCTGTGTGGGCCTATGTATAATTGATCCAAAGATGACAATTCTGTCTTGATGTACTACATTATATAATTATGAATTTGTGGGCGCGAAACAAAAATCACATGTGTGTTGACACACTTGTTATTGTTTGAGGATGCCAACAGGTAATAAAGTTGTAAGTAACATTGAGTTTGTTGCACAGAGTGATCGTTTGACTTTATAAGATCTCTCAGTCTGGAGTCATGCGAGTAGTAATTATGATTTGCATGCATGTTTTTGTTAAAACTTATATTTAGCCAGAATAATTTGTATTAGTGTATTCATTCTGTACATCTCAAAGTTTGACTTTCAATTTCTACAACTGAGAGATTTTAAACTTAATCTTAAAGTGACTGTTTTTTTTAGAAACCAACTTTAATCAGACATTTCAAAACATTTTCAGCCGCTTTTCGACGTCAGTGGCATCAGTTTTGTCTAAAATGCGCGATGGCCAGTAGCAAATATCCATGTGAATTTATCACTCAGTTAATGAGACATGGTGTTTGCAGACATTTGTCTCTTCTTGTAATTCCTACTTGTGTGGATTGTCAGGATTTGCAAACCATTGTAACCACTTGTCAACTGTTCAACATATTTTCTAGAGCCTCATGTCCAGAAAAATGATTTATGGGACTTTGTGGATTATAGTCACTAGAGTTTGGGAGTGCCACGTCTTCTGCTGAGGTTAAAGAAACACTGCTAAATGCAAGTGTAATTGGAGCGTCTTTAGGTTATTATAGGTTATTATCGAAACAATGTGGCCTTGTTTGCTGAATTGTATGACCTGACAGAATGTTGTTCTTTAATGAATATGTTAAACTGTGTGAGCGTTTTCTTAATCTTTTAGCTTTAAAACATTCTTTGAGTATATCCATTTGTCTTCCACTTGGCCGATAGTCCGGGTGGTGTTAGATTGCAATCGTCTGAACATCTGCATCTTATTCCTCCTGCCTTTTTTCATTTTTTAAGGAAAATGTGTCCCATGGGATTACTTTTACCCCCAAGAGCTATAGCTATTTTCAGTTTAAGTTGACCTGCATGACACAAAAGCATCCCAGTGTTGTTTAAATCACATAAGAATATATTAGAGCCATACAATTCTGGATGAATAATTAAAACTGTTTTTCATGGGCACAATTTGAAAATTCCCTTATTTTATCATACTACGCAACTACGCGTTATGCTCCCAGCCATTTAAAGACAACAAATAATAATAAAAAGAAATAGTAAAAATACAAAACTGTAACCCTATACATTGTCCAAAGTACTAAAGATGCCAAAATATTACTAGAACAGTCTTTCAAAACTGTTGTTGACCAAGCTACCGCTCAGCTCATACTCTTTCCCTCCAAAACTGCAATCAGGAATGGTCATCAACGATGTAGAACTAGTGAGACAAGTCATTTCCCTACACTGGATTCACACTCAGAAAAGAGCATCAACACTCTTCATCACGGTTTGGGAGGCACAACACTTTCAAAACACAATTCCTAGTAAGAAACTATAGAAATGATCCCTAAAAGTATCGTCTTAATCTTCAGTCAGCAAAAGCTGCTGAAAAATTATGGTTCTCCCACGCTTCTGAACGGAGAAACTAAATTAAATACAATTTATAGAGATTCTGGCAAAAAAGAAAGTTAATTGCTGCAGTGTGTTTAATATTTAATTAATCTTAAAAGCCATTTATAAGAATGATTTAATGACTCATTCATAAAGACGTCACTTATTTCAGTACTCCCTGAATCAGTTCTGCTCATCGATCTTAAATTAATTATTCAATGACTAATGATTTCTTAAACAGTTGCAATTGCATAATGGTGTAATATAATGATATTATTTTCATAAGGTGAATTATTACTGTATTTCGGGTTGATACTGTAGACATCAATGTTTTTAAAGCAAACTATAAACTGTAATCTCAGTACTTCTCTTTTAATATAGTCAGTTTGTTTACATTACATCTTTAAAGATGGCAGATTGAATGCAGATCTCAATAATCACACACTTGTGTTGAATGAATCTAATAGCTGTTTAAGTATAAGACTGCGTAGGTTATTAAGATTGACAACTTTCAATGATTTAAAATTTCCGATATAAAATTGTATGTTTTGTTAAACTTTAAAATGTTTACAGAGTAGATCTGCACATATCTTGAAAACTTATTGTTATTTTGATAAAAGTAGTATATTTTCAATTTTTTGTTGTTGTTCATTAACTGATGCTGGGATAAGAGCCCTCTGACAGACCCTCAGCTGTGAGCACAGAAGGGCTCCGTCTCAAACCCTGCATGGAAACTCTGATCCACTTTGTTAACTCTGTTTGTAGTGATGGTCTGGCACCACACAGGGACCGACGTATATTTTCCTCAACGTTTTTATTTTATTATAAGCACACGTGGTATGTGAGTTTAATGTGTTCATTACACAGATTTTATTTTTAATGCAGAATGGTACAAAATGAAAAAGTGTGCTTCATTAAAATCATTCAACAAATAAATAAATTAACATTAGTCACAATAAGATACAACACTGTTTAAATGTTTGGAATTAAAAAAAATTATTCCTTTAAAAGAAGTTAATACAATAATTGTTCAAGAAATATATAAAAAAAAAATAAATAAATAAATAAATTTAATATTCCCTAAGAATACTGAGGAATCGGTCAGCACAGCTGTTATAATAATACTAAAAATACTATTACTACTACAACTACTACTACTACTACTAATAATAATATGAATTTTAATAAACATTTCACTAGATCACATGTACAAACTAATCACACTAAACAAACTAAATCAGCATGTTATAATGACTTCTGAAGGGCAATGTTACACTCAAGACTGGAGTAATGATGCAACAAATTCAGCTTCACATCACAGTAATAAAAACATTTTAAAATATATTGTATGTTAATGTGTTTTTAATTCAATAAATGCAGCCTTGATGAGCAGAACAGATATGTAACATTTTGAAATACATAAATAAATAAATATTAGTGATACAAAACTTGTTGTTTTATGCTATTTATGTTGATTTACACACACACTGTAACACTCAGTAAAAGATATTTAAAGTAAGAACTGAATATTTTTACAGTTCAAACAACTAGTTCTATTGCATTTACAAGCGATTAATAAGGCTAAATGTGCCCACATGAAGTGTGTTTATAATAATAATAAGGCCAATTTTCAGAAACACACTGTCAAAGATCATTTCATTCCTCTCAATCCAGCCACGAAAACAGTCAACCCGATTCACTCATTTCAGTAACACTAACTTACATTAAGTCACAACCAGGTCGCTGTTCAGCAGGAAATTGTATGTGGAAATATCGCTGTAATATGTCCATGACTTAATTCTGGCTAACCCCGACTCATGCTTTAAAATGTCAGTCTAAATCAGAGGCAAGCCGAGCGTATTTTTAATCCTGACCATAAATGTTCAGTGGAAAGCTGAGATCACTGCCTCTTTTCCTCCCTCACTTTCTGTGCACCCTATTGTGCCTCACAAATCTTTATACAATCTCTTACCGGTATGGATGTGCTCCACATTTTATGTGTGCAATTAGGAGAAGGCCGCATGCACAGAAACGGTGATTAAACAATCGAGGACACATCCTCTGGCCGCGTGAGTATGTGACCTGCTGGATGACCCTATAATTAACCCTATAATTAGCTTGTCAGATCGGTAGCGTCTCCCGTTGAGACTTCAATCTCACCGTCAAGGGTCTTTTTAAAGCTCAAATGCATGTTCACTTGTGGGTAACTGCGCTTTTAAAAGGGGATAGTTCACCACAACATTTAATTCTGCGATCATTTAGTCATTTTCCACTTGTTTCAAGCCTGTTTGAGTTTCTTCTTTGTTGAACGTAAGAGAAGATATTTCGAAGAATGTTGGAAATTGATAGTATTTTTTTTTACTCTCGAACAGTTTTCAACATTCTTTTAAATAGCTTATTTCGTTTAACAGAAAATAGAAACTGATAAGTGTTTCGAATCACTTGAGGGTGAGTGAAGGTTGAGTAAATTTTTATTTTAGGATAAACTAAAATAAACTCTCTTTGTTTATATCAATCTCTGGGTTTTACCAAATTACATTCAGAGTTAACGCAAACGCGCAAAAAGAGGTGAATTATTGCCTCAATCTCGTCAACCACATAAGTTCAAATAATTGAACACAAGCAAAATAATCAATGTGAGGTGGAAAACCATCCCATAAGTAATAGGGAGGCAATGATTGTAGACGTGATATGACGCAATATGTGAACGCCCCTTAGTTAATAGCTTCAACCATAATCCAGTGTGCGTGTGAATTAGCCTCTGTGTACAAGCTCAGAACTTTAAACTAGCATGCAGTTGGCATAACTTGGTTTTGTTGCAGCAGTTTTATTCCATGCAGAAACAGTGTAAAGAAGTCTTTACGATTAATTAACCACGACGAATTAAAGCGCAGTTAATAGTGAAATCAGTTAAAGAGCCCCTATTATGGGTTTTTGAAAATGCCCTTCCATGCAGTGCATAACACAGCTTTAAGTGAAGTGAAATATATATAGCTAAGGATTAAATTTGAAAGTGCATCTATAAAAGAGTCGACTCATAGTAGTTTAAATGAATCGTCGTGGTAATGAGTCTTAAGCTGTGCCAGCGTGACGTTGATACGGAATAATTGTGTTTTGTTAGTTGTAACCGCTTGTACAATATATGGTTAACTTTTTATATTCTCATATCGCGTCTAAAACCACGTTGAAAACGCGACGCATGGCGATTTGTTTACGGATTTAAACACCTTTGTGAGCTCGCGATCTACTGCCGTTAGTCGTTGTTATGATCCCCATCAGCTGTTCCTACACACTTGCAGCGGTCAAGTTTCAAAATAGTGTGGATTAATACTGAATGTGTGTCATTGTTACTTATGGTTAAGAATAGAGAAATATGCTGGTGTTAAACTGCATTGCTTTAATGCACTCCTGCATTGGGTTCACACTAGACATGGAACGATAACGGTTTTCAAGGTATACAGCTGTTTGGAAAAGTCAGAGTTTTTAAACCGTCAAATTTTTATGTAATACCATTTCATCGTAGGTATGTGTAAGATTTTATTAACTTTTTTTGTTTTGTTTTGTTTTTACGACAACAGATTCTTCAGCAGAAAAAAATATCCAAAGATGCCGTTTTAAATTGTAAAGAAATCTGTGTTTTTTAAACTAATGAAGACAGCAGAAGTTAACGATTCATTTGAATTATTTAGCCTGACATGTTTACTTTTCCAAAATATTATAAATCTTTCAAAAAATTTTATCTAATGTTTACAAAGGGGAAAAAGTTTTAGTTTTTCTACCCAGACTTTTTAATTGAATATATTTTAGAGCAGTAATCACAATACTGTGAGACTGTGTAACCGTGATATTTTTATTCAAGGTTATCAATCTGTCAGAAACTTATACTGGCCCATACCTAGTTCACACATACTGTCTGCACTATATGTTACCTAAAAATTGTTGATAAGCCGTGGTGGGCATTTCTCTCTGTCTTGCGCTGAACACAGTCGACCAATCGCAACAGACACATCGCGCTAAGGAAGGGTTTGGGAACAAATGAATCGCTGAACTAATCCTATGGAAGTCGTTGGAATAATTAGGTAAAAATAAATGCATATTATAAGACAAGTGTTTTTTGACCTTACTTGTATATCAGCCTGTCGTTGGAGACTCCCAAAACCAAAATATGACCCTTTTTATTGCATAATAAGGGCTCTTTAATCCTTGCGTCCCTAGTGAGTAAACCAGAGCAAGTGACACAGATCTTCATGTCTGATGTAAACCCAGCACAAGGTGCCATTTATACAAATGTGTTTTCATATACAACACACAATGTTTGTTATAGGTTACGACTGGCATGCACAATGCTCTGTCATCTTCGACCAATGAAAACAGAGTGTTTTGAAAATGCTATTTTAGTTTTCAGTATAGACCTACAGTACACACTGCAAGTATGGTTGGCAGCAAAATATCTGCATACCCATTGAGCGTGAATGGTCATGTATTGTTTTAGGCTCTATAGTATGAAGAGAGATTGTGTTTCTGAAATCTAATAAAATGCCTGGATGAGGAGTGTTAAATTATCATGGTATCACGTTTCATATCATTCTGTATCGATAATTATTGAATATTTTAACAATTAATTTAGGAATATTAGGATTTTTTAATTATTATTTAACCAATTTATTTAATTTACCAACATTACTAAGGCAAATAGTTTTAATAGTCAAAAATATTTAAACTAAATATCTGATCTCTTTATAATAAAATAAACATAAGTGTTAAAGAGAGTCGAGAAACTTGATAAATACATGTGTGCAATGGTAAAGGTAGATCAACATCTGTAAAGTGTGAATAATAAAGATACAATAAACCTCAAACTCTGTAAACAAAACTAATTATAATAATCAAATCTGAGCTTTCAAGTAAAGAAACTTACCATTATTGTTCAAACACATTACAAATTGTGAAGCTGAATGACTACATTACCCCCTATGCTAAAAACTCTTTCAGATGGGATGCTAGTGGCTGGGATGATCAAGAAAAGAAACTAAAAAGTAACTCTGGCGACATCTTTACAGACATCTTTTTTTTTATAATCTTCTCACTGCTGCTATACTTCACTCATTTTTGCGTGTGTTGTTATTCTGACCTGAAGCGCGAGTGCATGGTTTCCTTCACCATTTCAGTGTGTTTTTGCTTGCGCTCCCATGGCGTCTCTCGTAACTAGGCGAACATCAACCGTTTTCTCAGAGGATGACAAACGGACAAACCATTGCTGCAGCTCCGATGCAAGTTTATGGAGAAATGTAAAAAGCACTGCGGTGTTTGTGTGCTCTGTGTTTGTCTGAGGTAATTAGTCTGTCGTTACTGAAATGTGTATATTCCATATAAAGTGTGAAGCAGATCGGTTAGTTCTACTCACATGAATCGCGGTGTGCTCGAGGTATTTGGAAAAGTTCAGATGTTTTTTAACTAGGTGTATCTGGGAAATACCTTCATACCTCAGCTGAATGCTTACCTATAGAATTGCAAACATTTTTAACTTAAATGTTATGTTTAAATATGCAAATGAGTCATTATTTAATCCAATAGGTGCTGATTTGCATACAGGTCTAGCAAAACATTCGAATCACTCAGGTTAAAATTGTTGTTTCATTTTTTCTTGACATTTTAGAGCCAGAGGTTTTTACTGATGGAAGTTTCATAAATGTATGTATAAGGGAGCAAGTGCTGCTAAAGTGGAGATTTAAAAATATGTATTGTAATTGAAGTCTACAGACACAAACTGATAAAGTCTAATTCAAGAGTTCACACTTAGCTCACGATTTATACATAGCTTGTTTGGCGTGCTGTCCCGGGAGAGAGCCCTGAGCTCAAGGTATCCTCGAGCCCAGGGCTCCCTCCTTTCACAGGGCGAGGGGAGACTGAGCTCAGGTCGATCTGAAACTCCCCCGCTGCTGAGGCCAAGGTGAACTTCCTGACAGTAAGACATAAGAAAAAAGATTTAGGCTTATTTTATCTATAATATAGAGCACATTTGGATGGTGGGAGGAAACCAGGGAACCCGGGGAAAACCCACGCGGACACGGGGAGAACATGCAAACTCCGCACAGGAACACCAGATGGCCCAGTGAAGACCCAACGCCATTGGTATTCTTGCT
Organism: Danio aesculapii; assembly: GCF_903798145.1. Taxonomy (NCBI): domain Eukaryota; kingdom Metazoa; phylum Chordata; class Actinopteri; order Cypriniformes; family Danionidae; genus Danio; species Danio aesculapii. Next base: position 24,667,305 of record NC_079436.1, read on the forward strand.
GTGAGACAACAGTGCTAGTCACTGAGCCGCCGTGCCACCCATTCTGGATAAAGGTGGAAGGGGAGGGGGGGGGTTTCTTCCAGACGAAGATAGTTGTAAAGAGGAAATGAGGATATATATAGTGACTTGGGGTCCTTTGATTGGAGGATCATGATTAGCCAATGTGGACCAGCTGGGTCAATCATGAGCACATGCTCCTCTCGAAATTAGTTTAAAATTTAAACTTCACTAATAGAAAGGCTTAAAGTATATTTTAGGTGTTTTCTTTCCATTAGACTGAAAAGAAAAAGACTTTATGGAAATCCAAATATCTCAAAATCTCAAAATCGACAGGTGCACATAAGCCGCGTCTCTGGCTTCAGATGTTGGACTCTGGCTGTGTGTTTTGTAAGGCAGCAGCTGTCTTGTAAATCTCCTGTGGTGTGTTCATGTATGCCTGGGCCCCTGGGTGTTCATTGACGTCATGTGACGTTGAGTCTCTCTTAAATGTCATATTTCTCTTGTTGATTAGAAACAATGGAGAGAGGAACAGGATGAACAGCCTTCTGGCGGCGTCCCAGTGGACTGGTTATTCAACTATACGAGACTCAACGACTACATGAGATTCACATGAACCGGCCACTCAGCCTCTGTTCTTTGCTGTGTGCACATTAAGTGCTGTGTGGAAGCATATAAACAAACAAAGGGCTGGACGTGGAGCCGTTTTTTTTTCTGTTGTGACTAGTGATGGTGGATTGGGCTGGTCTGGGTGAGTTGTGTAATGTGCCCGGGTTTGGGCTGACGTCTCATGACGCAGGCTGGCTATCAAGTGTTCAGATACTGACACTCAACATGCAGCATATCAGAGCACCGCGGAGGGTTCAGTGACAGCGCTTTTACTCTTCAGGCTGTAAATGTGTGAAAGGCTCTGTGGCGAGATGGTCTTCACTTAGAATCAGTTTCAGCCTGTTCTCGAAAGCAGTGATAAGCTGATCTGGAGACGAGGGTGTAAAATGTTATTTAAGTGACAGTACGGATACTGTGTCAGACTTATATCCCAGACAGAAATATGCCCGAGTAATTCTAAGAAAGCTTCCACAATTACCTGGATGGTCTGCTTTGAGGTCGAAAGAATTTTGAAAGTCATAAATGACTGAGAACAGTAATGCAAAACAGAAAGCTTTTTTTGTGTAAAATAGTTTTAATGCTTACTTAAAGAACTTGCCCTTAATACTTTTTTTTAATGTTTACAGTGCCTTTTTAATTCTATATGAGGATGATGATGATAAAATAAGAAGAAAAAATTTAATATAAAATATGATATTTTAATTTCACGTTTAATAATAAACAACAATTATTTTAGATGAATTATTTTTTAAAACACAGTAATTATTATAAATAATGTATTTGAATTTATTTTTTAAATATAATCAATTTTTTTAATCTTTTTGTTAAAAATAATTTTCATTATTGCTATTTTAATATTAAAATTATTATTTAAGAATACATAAAAATATATATTATTGATTAAAATATTATTGTTATTCATAGTTATAATGCCTTTAATATTTTAAAATAATTGTTAAACAACAATTCTCATATTTTTATTATTATTTCAAAATTAATAAAACTATATGATTCTATGGGCACATGGCAACTAAAAGTATGACTATAGGTTAAAGTATTATTGATTTATTTTATATTTATTATCATTATTCACCTTGTGCCTTAAGGATCAAACTGTCTTCTGTACTTGCTATATTGTGGCTGTCTTGACTGAAAAAGTCCAGCTTCATTCAAGCTTATTCTGTCATGAGCCACAGGAGGCGTCCTTTTCCCAGAGAAACAGCCATTTATCTCCACAGCGCCGCCAGCAGCAGTCTGTACTCACTATTCTCTGACGCAGACTTTTTGTCATCAGTGCAGACACTGTTAAAGGCGTAGTTCACTCAAAATAAAGCACATCTTCTATGAAGAGAATACTGTGCAAGAACAAGCATCTGTACTTTTTTACAACAGATTTGTGAAAAAAATTGTAACAGAAAATTGAGATGAATTGATTATAAATATATACAGTTTAAGTCAGAATTATTAGCCTTCATGAATTATTAGCCCCCCAGACATTTAAAGGCTTGACTAGGTTAATTTGGTTAATTAGCCAGGTTAGGGTAATTAGGCAAGTTATTTTATAACGATGTTTTGTTCTGTAGACTATATGGGAAAAAAAAAGCTAAAAGGGGCTAATAATTTTGACCTTAAAATGGTTTTTAAAAAATGAAAAACTGCTTTTAATTAATTAATTAATTAATTGCTTTTAATTTAATTAATTAGCTGAAATAAAGCAAAAAAGACTTTCTCCAGAAGAAAAAATATTATCAGACATACTGTGAAAATTTCCTTGCTCTGTTAAACATCATTTGGGAAATATTTAAAAAAGAAAAAAAAATGTAAATGGGGGCTAATAATTCTGACTTCAACTATATATATCATATTATTTTAATAATCTATCATTGTCATTATATATAATTTGTTTTTTAAAATATCAATTATTCATATCAAATTATATGAAATATCAAATTATTATAATTTTATAAACTAATTTATTATTACATTTACTAAATATATTTACCCTACATATATATCTTTGTAACATTATTTATTTATTATTATTATTATTATTATTATTATTATCATTATTATTACCTTTACTAGTACTACTATAATAATAACAATGTTTAAACAAGGGGTATTTTATTTTATATACAGGTCTTTCATTGTAATATTATTATTATTATTATTAAAATATTATATTAGTAGTAGCAATAGTGTATATAATAGTGTATATATATATATATATATATATATATATATATATATATATATATATATATATATATATATATATATATATATATATATATATATAATAACATAATTATTCATAATAAAAATAATAAAGGCGGTGCAGTGGCGCAGTAGGTAGTGCTGTTGCCTCGCAGCAAGAAGGTCGCTGGTTCAAGCCTCATCTGGGTCAGTTGGTGTTTCTGTGTGTTCCCCCACAGTCCAAAGACATGTGTTCAGGTGAATTGGGTAGGCTAAATTGAGTGTGTATGGATGTTTCCCTGAGATGGGTTGCGGCTGGAAGGACATCCGCTGCGTAAAACATGTGCAGGATAAGTTGGTGGTTCATTCTGCTGTGGCGACCCCAGATTAATAAAGGAACTAAGCTGAAAAGAAAATTAATGAATGAATAATAATAAAATAAATACTGTGTATATTTATAATTGTTTGTAAATTATTTAGCTATTTAATGCTTACTTAAAGAACTTGCCCTTTATTTCCACCTTTCCATCTCACCTTTGAGACAAACACTGATTTTCATTCACAATGTGTACATTTATTTATAGCATGTGCATTCATTCTGTAATAATCAGTGCGCTCGTACAACAGAGATAATTACAATTTTGATAAAATCCTACCACAAACTGATTAATCCACTTACTTAATCCACTGCTTGCGAACGCAATATAAAAACGACATTAAAATCCCAGCTTCACCATAGTGATGAAATTCCTGTTGACGAAGGATGTCTTAAAGCAGCAACATGGAAATGTGTGGGTGGTTGGATATAGACGTGCAGGCTAAAAATAGCGCATCAGAAAACTCCATAAATATTCATGAATGGGGGAAGAATGTGAGGCAATACCTGCAGCTCTAAATATAGCACTTCTGCTCAGCTCCATCTCTATTTATAGCTGCAGCGCCTCGCTCTGAGTCTCCACAGGGACACATAGGAGACCCAGCAGTAAAAGATGAGCTACGCGAGCAGAAATCGAGCGGAAACGACAATCTCTGCCCCGAGCACAGGTATTTTAGGAGTCCCCTCATGCCGGACGTACAGTAGTAATGTGGTGGTGTGTATGTGATTTGGTGTTTTGGTTTCTCTCTCTCTCTCTCTCTCTCTCTCTCTCTCTCTCTCTCTCTCTCTCTCTCTCTCTCTCTCTCTCTCTCTCTCTCTCTGTGTATTTATATGTCTCTCGCTCCTCTATGAGGGTATGTAAGTGTAGGGTGTATAGGTTTGATTATGTAATGTAGTGTAAGAGACATCCGTCTTGTCCTCATGCAACATCTGGGAGAGAAATGTGAATGAGAACGTGTGGATGCAGATTGCGGTTCATTCAACTTATGAATTCATATGTGGTCTTTGTAATGGAGGTAGATTTTGCAGGTTGTTAAAAGTGGAAAAGTTTTCATATTCATTTTAAATATTGATGTTAAACTGTGTTTAATAATAATACTTAGTAATAATAATAATAGTATTAATAGCAACAGCACTGCAAAAAATTAATAAGTTAAACATGAATAAAAACATATATTATGATTGTGAAGATATGTGATAGACATTTCAAGAAAAAAGTATGCTCAACATTAATAATAACATTAATAATCATTAATATTTTCATCAAATATTTAATTGTATTTTATAAAAAAATATATATATAACATATATAATACTTGAGTTACTTGATATTCTGAAATAACATTTATTTTTAAATTAACAGGGTTTTTTATTTTGATTGTTTTTTTTTCTCATTACCGAAACACCTTACACAACTGACAACTGTTTTTTTTATATACTTTGATAAAACCTGATGTATTTTCAAAATGATGTAGCTAACCTGAACGGACATAATTTGTAGATTATGCACATGCATTGAAAAGCAAACAATAAATAATAAATAAATAAAATGACACTTAATGAACAATGGTTGCGGTAATAATAAATAGGTTCTAGAAATTAGGTTAATTATTTCAACATTGATTTCAAGTATACTATGTATGAGATGTTGTTAAAAACATTTAATATACAAAAAAAAAAAAAACATTGAATTTCAAGTCTGTTTTATTTTTAGGGCTTTAGAAACAAAATTTAATTTCAAAGAAAAAATTCCATTTGCTTCAATAAACTGAAGTAAATGATCATCCTCGCTATGGTGTGGTCTCTGGTACAGCTTTAACCCTCTGGTGTCCCTTATTTGGGAATTAAACTTGTGGTCTTAGCCAGTCAAAAAGAGGTGAACACCTGTAAAGTACCAACTGTTTTTTTTAGTTAATTTAATCAATTTGATATTTATATTGTTTGATATTTTTGGCATTTTTCAAATTTTCATTCATTTTCTTTTCGGCTTAGTCCCTTTATTAATAAGGGGTCGCCACAGCAGAATGAACCGCCAACTTATCAAGCTCATGTTTTACGCAGCGGATGCCCTTCCAGCTGCACCCAAATCTCATTCACACACTTACACGGACAATTTTAGCTTAACCAATTCATTTACACCGCATGTATTTGTACTGTGGGGGAAACGGGAGTACAATGGCATTTTTGCCATTTTTTTTCTTAATTATGTTTAATTAAGTGCAGTATTTCCAAGTAGTGTCTGTCTGCGGACTGCATAACAGGGGCATAACGTGCAGGGGTTGTAACTTGAAGTAGAGGTGTAACTTGAAGTTATCGAGACCTACATGTCAAAACTTCTGTCGGCGGCAAGATGTCAATGTACATCAGTTTTTAACGTCTACAACTACTCCACACCAAAACCCAATTATCATAGATATTAACGTACAGCCACGATTTGTGGAGGCTTTCATACTTGATGCACTCGAAGAAGTCAGCGAGTTGCTTAATGAATTAATATAATATTTCAAATGACTAGGTTGTGGATAAATTTGGAGAAAACTCATGAAAACATTTGCTAAAAATGTAAGTTTTTCCGCCATCTTGCCAACATCTCGTTGTGATATCTTGCATGGTTCAATGGGATCTCGATAACTGCAAGTTACGCCTCTCTAACTTACTACAAGTTACGCCCCCTCATTAGTTACGCCTCTTTCTTGCAGTCCAATTCCCAGGTAAAATAGAAACTGCCATTTAAAAACAAAAACAAGTCGGCGCAATAGCCTAGTGGTTAGCGTGTCGACATATGGTGCAGTAGCACGTCAGGACGTCGCGAGTTCGAATCCCGGCTCGATGACATTTCCCTACCCTACCCCCCTCTCTCTCTCTCCAACTTCGCTTCCTGTCCTAAAATACTGTCCTATCTAATAAAGGCAAAATAGCCAAAAATAAATCTTAAAAACAATACACCATCTGGTCTTAAAAAAAAAAAGGATACCTTTATATAACCACTAGGTTCTAGTATTACTATCTCTACAATGCTGCTTGTCAATTCCTTACTTGTTTCTGAATGGGTTTCAATATTTATCGTTTGACAAGGTGACTTGAAGTGTTTTTTGTATTTTAATTACAGTAAAAACTACATATAGCTAAAAAGAGACGACACAAAAGGCTTAACTTTGTATGATGCAGTGTGTTTGTTTTTCACACTTAGTGTCACCCCTTATGCACTTTTTTCAGCATCGTTTGTGTGTGCGTGCGCTCGTGTGTGCATTTGTACACTGTGTGCTCAGATTAAAACTAAATTATTAACTTAAATGACTATTTCCTAACACTGTAGAGTTATTTTTCAGTAATTACACCTGCTGATCTACATCTCCAAATCTAACCCCTCTCTTTCCTTCTTTCTGTTCTCAAGTAGTTCTGGGTTGCTGTACAATTTTTCACAACCTAACCTTTGCTAAAAATTTCTTTTTTCTCTTGCTGACTGTCTAAAATGAAACAAATCAAAGCAAAATATTAACAGTTAGTACATTTTAAAATTAACATTAAATTCAAAACAGTTAGTTGAATCTTAAGATAGATATGTTGAGTACATATCTTGCTCTCCTAAAAATAAAAGAAAAAGCAACCTTTGGCTTGCACTGTTGTTTCTCTCCTTCACACTTACCTAAAACGCACAAGTTCCTCATTAGCAGTAGATTATCAAGCGGACCGAGCACCAGAGGAATGAAATCACCATATATGGTGTGTATCAATTCTCTGCCAGTCTGATTGTAAATTGACTTTACCTGCGGAGGCTATTTTTAGCCCACTCACATGCTTCCACGTCAATGAGCCGAGGCTATTTATAGCTCCGCATTCCTGCATCACATTGACCTTGAAGAGCGAAGCCCATTCAGATCTCTGAGTCTCAGGAGGTCTTACTCGCTCCACAAAACCTCAATCTGTCACAGAGACGCACACATTTACCGCGCTCGCACCGGCTCACCAAATCTCAATGCATCTTTCTCATTCACTTTCACAATAACAGACTCACTGGCTCTCTGTCTGTCAAATGTGGTCCAATTCTGAGCTTTCGTAGTCTGCTTGTGTTGTTGTATGTAGTATCATTAAAAGGAATTTAGCCAGATATTAAAAATCTGTCTTTGTTTACTCACCCTTTGTTATTCAGGACAAGTATGAATTTCTTTCTGTTTTTTACAGTCTAGAATATAAGAGTGTTGGTAGTTAAACATTTTCGGTGTACATTGACTTTCAGTGTATTTTTGATTGTACACAAAAGACAATGTTTAGCCAGGTTAATTTCATGCTATAACTAATAATACAGTGATCTTTGATCTTCTAGACTGTGATCTACACTGACCGGCGACTTTATTAGATACACTTTACTAGTACAGGGTTGGACCCCATTTTCCTTTCAGAACTGCCTTAATCCTTCTTGGCATAGATTCAAAAAGGTGCTGGAAATATTCCTCAGAGATTTTGGTCCACATTGACATAACAGCATCACGCAGTTGCTACAGATTTGTCAGCTGCACAAACATGATGCAAATCTCCCATTCCACCACATCCCAAAGGTGCTCTATTGGATTGACTTCTGGTGACTGTGGAGGCCATTTGATTACAGTGAATGTATTGTCATGTTCAAGAAACCAGTCTGTGTGCATTATCCTGCTGGAAGTAGCCATCAGAAGATGGGTACACTGTGATCATAAATGGACAGACATGGTCAGCAATAATACTCCAGTAGGCTGTGGTGTTGACACGATCCTCAATTGGTACTAATGAGCCCAAAGTGTGCCAAGAAAATGTCCCCCACACCATTACACCACCACTACCAGCCTGAACCTTTCATGTTGTTGACACCAAATTCTGACCCTACCATCTGAATGTCGCAGCAGAAATTAAGACTAATTTTTGACATTTTTGCTCAGTGCATAAACAAAATGGCCAATCACAGGTGTTTAAGAACACGCTCAACAGTTTTAAAAAAGCAATCGGGATTACTATTTACTATTGTTTTAGCTCTAAATGCTCCTGTTGTCTTCCGTGCCTGTAATAGAGTTTTGTTTGATACATTAAGAAGTGTTTGTTTTGAGCATGTAAAAATGGAAGGAAGTGTTTATATATTTGACTACTTGTATTAAAAGACAAACTTTTGTTCTTTCGTTGCAGAGTACAATTAAAAAATTGTTGAGGGAAAGCATCATCAATGCACTGTAATACTGAATTGAACCAAATTGATGGATATGATAATAGTAACTGAACCGAACCATGAGACCAGTGTAGGTTTACGCTCCCTACTACCAAAATATTGTCAAAACATTACAAAGTATTTCACATTTATTATAATTTGTGATAATTACTGATATCGAGTGATATGAAAATTGTTACTGTGATCATTCCATTTGGCCAAGCCCTACATTTGTTTATTAAAATTAAGATGTATATGATACTAGAAGTTTCACATTGTAGTGATTAACACAACATTGCATTTGTTCAGTACATATGCCTACAAATGCAAAAGAAATTGTAGTAGTTATGAATACTTTTACAACCCAAATAGTTGGATCCTAATTCTGCTGGCTTGGTGTTAGTGAGACAGTATCCTGAGTTTGAAGTATATCACTGAGACTGTAATATACCGTATGTCTAGCGCAGTCATATTAACCAGCAAGGTTAGTGCTTACGTCTGGATTGACGCAGGAAGAGTCCCGCTGTGCGTTTGTGTGTAACCATTTTTATCAAGGTCTCAATGACCTTCTCCACCAGTTCAGGTCATTGGCACAGTCTGTGTGCTGAGCATTTAGCGATGCTGGCTATAATTGATCTGATATGAGTACAATAAAAAAGTTAAAGGAACACATTTTGCAGCTCCAGTTTACAGGGAGTTTAACAGTTGAGTTTTACCATTTTTTTTATTTCTTCAGCTGGTCTCCAGATCTGGTTGGAGCTTATTTTAGATCATCTTTTAAATCATTGAATGGGATTAGACCATTAGCGTCTCACTCCAAATATTCGATCATTTTCCTATTTAAAGCTTGATTCTTCTTACATCGTCAACTTAGACTGGTGAAAAATAAAAATCAAGGCTAGTGACTAATGGTCTAATCCGATTCAGTGATCAATGCTAAGCTAAAAGTGCTCCTGCCAGACCTAGAGATTAGCTGAATGGATTCCAAATTGGTCAAACTCAACTCTGGGTGGCTTGTAAAATGTTGTAAAATTTCCCCCCCAAAAAGTCTAGTGTTCCTTGAATACATGATCACCGGTGACTTGTTTTAACTGATTATCTCTGTGTTTATGTTTTCAGTTTTGATGTGGAGAATGGGCTGTCGGTGGGCCGCAGTCCTCTGGACTCTCAGGCCAGTCCCGGCTCTGGCCTTGTGCTGCAGGCAAATTTCCCTCACAGTCAGCGGCGCGAGTCTTTCCTGTACCGCTCCGACTCGGACTTTGACCTCTCACCCAAGGCCATGTCTCGAAATTCATCCACGGCCAGTGAGCTGTGAGTATCATCTTCATTCACTCACATGATGCATGAAGAAGACGTCTCATCATATTCATTACTTTGCACTAATGCGTGCTCTCTGGATAGAAGAAAAAGTCACATCAATCCTTTAAAACTTTTTTTAACTTAATTTTTTTATCGTCTTTGTTTTGTTTACACAACTGTGCAAAAGTTATTGAAATGAAAACAATTATTCTGCAAAGACATTGTCTGAAAATTCTGAGATTACATTTCTGTATAATTTATTAATATCAGATTTTTTTCAGAATTTTACCTGAACACTTAAATTAATTATTTCAGAAACAAAAATAAGGCTGATTTAATAATCTATTAATGAAACACAATTAAACTAGTGTATTCAATAATCGACACTCAAAAAAGTTATGAAAAAGTAAAATAAGTGAGTCATAAAGTATTTTATGCACAAAAACATCAATATATATATAAACTGCCTTATGTGCTCATAACTTGATGTTTTTGTGCATATACACAGCATATATACAGTTAAAGTCACAATTATTAGCCCCCTGTTTATTTTTTCAACACATTTCTAAAGATAATAGTTTTAATAACTCATTTCTAATAACTGATTTCTTTTATCTTTGTCATGATGACAGTAAATAATATTTGACTAGATATTTTTCAAGACACTTCTATACAGCTTAAAGTGACATTTAAAGGATTAACTAGGTTAATTAGGTTTACTAGGCAGGTTAGAGTAATTAGGCAAGTTAATGTATAATGATGGTTTGTTCTGTAGACAGTCGGAAAAACAATTTGCTAATAATTTTGACCTTAAAACGGTTCATAAAAAGTTTAAATGTGCTTTTATTCTAGCTGAAATGAAACAAAAAAAGACTTTCTCCAGAAGAAAAAATATTATCAGACATACTGTGAAAATTTTATTGCTCTGTTAAACATCATTTGGGAAATATTTAAAAAAGAAAAAAAAAATGCAAATGGGGGCTAATAATTCTGACTTCAACTCTCTCTCTCTCTCTCTCTCTCTCTCTCTCTCCCTCTCCCTCTCCCTCTCTCTCTCTCTCTCTCTCTCTCTCTCTCTCTCTCTCTCTTTCTCTCTCTCTCTCTCTCTCTCTCTCTCTCTCTCTCTCTATATATATATATATATATATATATATATATATATATATATATATATATATATATATATATATATATACAAAACTAAAGTTTATTTAATAATTACTGAATCACGTTTATTGAATCAACAATCAAATAATTGTGCATATTGTGCACAGGGTAGTTTTATGCCATTTTTCAATTTCCATTTTCTAATGTAAACAATTAAGGCTATTATTAATAGTTTAGAAGACCAGATTAAATAATGAAGACGTCAGTAACTGGTAAAGTAAAATGCACTAAATGCTTAATATTATGCATGAATTTGTCAGAATGCTCTTTTGTAGATTTTAATTTATTCTTAAGTTTAGTTCATTTGAATTTTTTTTAACTATAGACATATGGACATTGTTCTTTTGAACACATCAAAGGCAATCATTAAGCAGCAAAATTTTCAGCTTTCATTAGTCTTTATATTAATTTGTAGGTATTTCATAATATTTATGTTCTTGATCAAATAAACAAAGCCTTGCTGATCATAAAAACATTTCGAAACTTTTGCACAGTGATCAGTTTCAATGGTGAAACAAAACTCTTATGCTTGGACTGTAGGTTGACTCACTGCAAGCTTTACGTGTTTCACTTCAAAGTGTGTACTTGATTACAGTGTTTTGTGGCTGGACGAGTTCTGTTAATTAGGACTGTAAACCTTTGCCTCAAAACAGATGTGACTCCCAACAGCTGGTTGATTATGTCTGAAACACACTTCTCCCAAGACGCACCACTTTAATAGCATATTACATCAAATCATATTGCTTGGTCATTTTGGAAAATCCAAGCCTCTGGTTAGAAACTCCTCATTATTACCATTTCCAGCTGTTCTTTCCATCTGAGCATGCTTGCATGTCAGCTCTGGTTTGCAGGGATACATAAAGTCGGAAAAAGGGCACCACATTCTTGTTTTTACTTTTTCTCCCCTACAGTTTATTTTTCCAGCTTGCCATTCGTCCAAATTGAAACACTTTAAAGCTGGTTAATGCCATCCCAATGAAAACCAATAGGGTGCTATAACTGCTTGAGTGTGAAAGAGTTGCTTAATTAATCTTGTCTTTTCAAAGGGAAGAGAGTTTGAAGCACTGGGAAGTCAACTGGCTCAATCGGTGAGAGGAGACAGAGAGAAATATTGACTTGCTCTTGAAAGGGTCATCACGCATTTCTCCACTACAAGATCCAGACCCGTTTTCTTCCCAACACTCTTAAAAATAAGGAGGGGTTGCAGTGATGTCATAGAAGAATCATTTGGGTTCCTTAAAGAACTTTTCAGCAATGAAAGTGTGGAGAATATTTGAAAGGGCTTGAACTGTATTTGCAATTTTATGGTAGCCTTACTTTAAGGGGGTGTTCATAAGATTGTCATAAAACCTTTATAATCATGAAGTGACGCATGTCATGAAAATGAATCAGATTTTATGCTTGCTTATGACAGCAGTCATTAAGTGTCATTCACTCTTAAAATAAACAAAAATAATCTACCAGTAATTACCAAGACAACATAACTTGTCATAAGTCTGTCATAAACATGTTTGTCATAGGGCAATTATAATGGTGTCATTCATTTTATAACAGCATCTTTAATATTTTTCTTGACCTCTTAATTGTATTTGTCATTGAATTCCAATGAATATTAATGACACTTATAACATTATTTGACAGAATATTGATACCTTTAATGAGACATTTGAATGATGAATTATAATGGCCTCATGACAATCATGTTTATGACAGATTTATGACAAGTAATTTTGTCTTGATAACATTATTTTTTCTTGACAACTTAAGTTGTCATGACAAAGACAAAAACAGGTCATGATGTGTGTATTTGTTTTTGTCAAGTTATATCATAACGAAGACATCGCAAACGTGATCTTTGCACATAAAGGACATAACTGAACAAATAACATTTAGGGCTATGTGTTGCTGTTTTCAGACCACCGCAACCCTAGTTTTCCCGCCACGTTGTTTAAATAGCAATACCATTTGCGCTCCTTTGTGGACTCATGCGTGTGCTGGTCTAAAAGGAGGTGTGTTAAGGCGCATTGTTGGCTCGTTGCTATTTTGAGAAATCAAAATAGACTTCGCAATTGACCATCTGAAAGCTGGTCTAAAGTCCAGTGCAGAGTGCGTTAGTTATGCTCCTTAAACGCTTACACATTGCTTAGTACACACAGGACTGTTAGATCATGCACTGCATCCTTAAAATAACAAGTGTGGATTCGGACACACCCTTAATGCTTTTGTGCTATGCGCTTTAGACTTTGCACCTAGATCGTTAAAATAGAGCCCTTATTGACAGAATGCATAAAATTTCTTTCGTATTCATGACGTGTCGTGTCATGTCATGATTTTAAAGGTTTCATGACAGTCTTATGAACACCCCTTCAAGTAAAGTGTTATTGTTAGTGTTTATCTTTTTGACTAAATTTGATCTCGTCTTTTTTACCAACGATATTGAGCTGTTTATTCATCACTCAGTCATGCTACTGGCACTGCAGACTTGTTAAGTATCTGTTTGTTTTAAGCCATAGGCAACACTTTTTTTTCGCCCATATTTTTGTTGACAAAATTAAACGTGATGTCAAAAGAGCAGGAAATTTGATTTCTCATTTCATGACCCCTTTAAAGAAACCTTTATGCAGTTCTGTGTCTGTTAAAGGTCCTTCATGGAACCTTGAACCTTGGAAACGGTGCCTATAAAGAAGCCTTATTTTTAAGAGTGTAGTGTCTGAAGTCCAGTCTAACCTCAGAGCCTCCCTTGTTTATTCTTCACCACCACAAACGATTCGCATGCCACCAAAAAACCTTTGGAACATATGGATAAAAACGCAATTCCTAGTGTGTTCCCCAGTTCGGCTTCTCTCCCACTGCTCCTCAAACACATGTGCATGACAAACCCTTCCCGAAAACGCTCCAGGCTCTTATTACGTGTTTCCATAAGCTTTTAATGGAGGACTTCTGGTATCCCATTGGAGGTGCCATCCTTATGCTGAGCTTTATTTCTTTTATGTCCATCCAAACTGCATGTTAATCAAAAGCGTATTTTTCCTTTGAATGAAGCCGCGCTGTAACCTGAAGCCGACCACATCCTTAAGTCCCCACAGTTAAACTCTTTTTCACTGATCCTTCTGTTATTTTATGTGCCTCCTTTTATTAATAGGAGATTAAAGAGCTGTCTTTTCCTTTATGTCATTTTTGTGTTTTATTTGTTGATGTATTTTTCTTTTACAGACATGGAGAAGACATGATAGTTACACCATTCGCACAGGTTAGTAGTTGAGTGTTTTTTTTGTTTGTTTTTTTTGATGCATCACATGGTTTCTGATGACCGCTCTGTTGCAGAACATTTCAGTTAGACTTTATACCACATAAATTTGAAAGAGTTGGATATCTTAATGTTTGGAGGTGGGTTTTTTGTGTAAGTGGAGTTTTCTGCCTTTGGCATTGCTGGGATTGGTCCTCTTATGCATCTTGCTTTACGTGGGATTTGCGTCACCGCTGTACTCCATTTACAAAACAGGCTAGGAATCCAATACCACGTTTGTCGATATGGATGCTGACAGATGAGAAATCTGCATGGCTTTGGAAATCAGATACCCTTCATGTCCTTTTAAAACTCCTAAAGAGCTGCAGAATTTTAGACAAGCCAGACACTTGACAGAAATTGCTTATAAAGATACCTGCTTTATTATTATTATTATTATTATTATTATTATTGATATTATTATTATTATTATTATTAATAAGTTAAACTAAATGGGAAAAACATTAATGCACTTAAGAAGCAAAATATCTTAAGATACTTATTGTTACTTCATAAGTATTTCAAAAGACACACTTAAAACATTTTGTTACATCAAATATAATATAAAAGTATATATTGATATTTATAATTGCTAATAAAATATATGGGCCTAAGATATGTTGGCATTTACATCACAATAAACAACACAAGTGAAATAAAATACAAGTGATATTTTGTAAACAGTATGCAAATTACTGCAACTAAAGTGTCTGCTTACTGTTTCATATAATGTTTGTGAAAATAAAAGGTCAAAATATGGGTGTATAATTGTTGGGTTGTGATGAAGCATAAGAGATGAACTTATGTAAAAATCTAGCATACCTATTCTGAGCTGTACTTCTTATAATATAAATACAGTAAGTATAATATATGTTTTTTTTGGTGGATAAATTGTTTACAAAGTTTTAAGATTAAAATACTGAAAAGGACACATTCTAATGTACATAAAATAATTTGAAATTTATACATCAGTTCAAATGTATTGTTAAAGTCAATGAGCTAAAAAGATTTTTCTCGCAATTTGTTAAATTCTGTTCAATTTTTTATACAACAATAGAGTTTCTATAAAACAATTGAGTTAAAAATACTGATTTTGTTATATGATTAGGTTTACATTTTTTCAGAGCGTTTTGATATTCCTATGTAAAATATTAGTACAATCAAAAATTATGGTTTCTAAATGATTTCTTTAAAATACTAAACTACAAAATTGTAAGAAAGTTACAGTATTTTGCTAAAAAATTAAAAGATGTATTCTTGTCTCATAGGTCCTTGCCAGCTTGAGGACTGTGCGGAGCAACTTTGCCGTTTTGACCCATCAGCAAGACCGCGTCCCCAGCAAGTAAGTCAGTCCTAGTAAGCAAATATATGTTCAAAAGCCTTACAAGTGCTCAATCTCACAAATCTCTATAGGAAGTCTACAGGAAACAACCCACCATCCATGTGCAAGACAAGCCTACCAGGTTAGACAATAAACTCTTGTAGAAAGACCATTGACTCATACGAGTGGTCATGAATATATTAATGTGCTGCTGTATTTTGCAGAGGAGCCATTTCAAAAGTTGGCAGTGGAGACTCTGGACGAGCTGGACTGGTGTCTCGAACAGCTGGAGACTCTGAAGACACGTCACTCAGTCAGCGAGATGGCATCTAACAAGGTAGAAAACAGACCAGGTGTTTACAACTCTGCAATTGCAAAATAAAGCCTTAAGTAACCTTAAGGCCCCGTATACTTCAAATGATATGGAAGAATGAACAGAAATGATGTAGTTTTGAACAAAGTCCATTTCAAAACAGCTTACCAAAGTGAACTTTAGGAGAGGGACAACGTTTAGCTACAGTACCATCCGTGACAAATTATGCAACCGGTGGTTGTGAACTCCTCCTTCTTTGACGTGTGTTTCCTTCCCAACGATGATTCCTACTGGTTCGCACTAGCCACATGAATACACTTGAGAGTCCAGTAGCAGATCTGGTATGGATGTATCCACACCTGTACGATCTCTCATAATTTGATTTTAAAGACTCTGTAGATATAATACACTGGACGAGAAGCCCACCTCATCACAACGCATCTTTTCTACAATTTGCATCAATCAGTGTCTGCTTCAACCGAGGGTGTTGGAGTGCTCGAAAACAGTATACCATCACTCAGCTAGTTCAAATTTAGTTTGAAGTATATTGTACTATATATATTAGAGGTGTGTACCTACACTGGTCTCATGGTTCGGTTTGGTTATTACCATGCCATCGATTCGATTCAATTCGATATCTCGGTGCATCACGTTGCATTGATGATGCTTACCATGCACAATTTAAAATTTTACTTCACAGCACAGCAACTCTTGTATTAAAATATTTAAATATTATTTGTAATACAATTTTGTATGTCAGATTTATGTACTGCACCTTTAAAAATTCAAGTACATGCACAGAACAACATGAGTCTTTTATGTAGAAAATATAGTACAGTTTATTATGGATAAGTGGTAAACAATTAAGTTTTTTCTCAGTGTTCTTTTCATATAAATGACAGAACCCCATGTTTCAGGAGGATAAAAATTGTATAAGATTATTTATTCATTAATTTTCTTTTCGGCTTAGTCCCTTTATTAATCTGGGGTCGCCACAGCGGAATGAACCGCCAACTTATCCAGCATATGTTTTACGCAGCGGATGCCCTTCCAGCTGCAACCCATCTCTGGGAAACATCCATACACACTCATTCACACTCATACACTACAGACGATTGAGCTTACTCAATTCACCTATACCGCATGTTTTTGGACTGTGGGGGAAACCGGAGCACCCGGAGGAAACCCACGCGAACACGGGGAGAACATACAAGCTCCACACAGAAACACCAACTGACCCATCCGAGGCTCGAACCAGCGACCTTCTTGCTGTGAAGCGACAGCACTACCCACTGCGCCACCGTGTCACCCTTGTATAATTGTTTATATATTCTCACTTCAAAGCAACACAAGAAATGACACAAATATTACTGCAAATCTTGAGTAAAGCCACCTCAAAATCAGTCATTTTAGGCTGCAGAAAAAGAAAAAAGTCATTAGAAAAATTAAAAGAACTGATAAAAGTACAAACAGTACTCGATGTTGTGATTGTCACCCAGAGGTGGGGCTGAGCACTTACAGCCTTCTAACACAATACATTTGCTGATAGCAGCACCCAAATACTCAGCATGCCCGTGGGTTAGTTACACACGCAGCGGGTCATGCGTCAGGTTTCTATTTTCGTTTGGATTGGGATTCATGCATGTTGTGAATAGCTCCCATCCCCCGACCGTGTGCTGTAAAATGTGAATGAGAGGAGAGTCATGGATGAATTTCTCTCTCTCCTCGTTCCTGCTGGGATTTCATGGCCTGTGTGACGTGTGATTCGCTCAGCCACACGGCAACCACGTGCAGCGCGGATACACATTCGCACACTCAAGCGCATACATGAGCACATGCTGGTGTGTTTTCAGTGTTGGTGTAGTTGCTGAATGATCAGCCATTACCCTACACTGGTTGAGGTGAAATATATTCATATAGAATGGTGCATGCATTGTGATGCATTGCAGTATTGCATTTGATGGAGTCATATTAATTGAACGTTTTTGTCAACACATTTGCAGTGGTGTGTTTATATACATCATTAAAAAACATTTAAAGGTAGATAATTCTGTAGAGTACTTTTTTACACTTATTGTTGATAAAATAGGGCGTCACGGTAGTGCAGTGGGTAGCACAATCGCCTCACAGCAAGAAAGTCGCTGGTTCAAGCCTCGGCTGGGTCAGTTGGTGTTTCTGTGTGGAATTTGCATGTTCTTCCCGTGTTTGCGTGGGTTTCCTCTGAGTGCTCCGGTTTCCCCAACAAGTCCAAAGACATGCGGTACAGGTGATTTGGGTAAGCTAAACTGGCCGTAGTGTATGAGTGTGTATGAATGTTTCCCAGTAATGGGTTGCAGCTGGAAGGGCATTCGCTGCGTAAAACATGTGCTGGATAAGTTGGCGGTTCATTCCGCTGTGGCAACCCCAGATTAATAAAGGGACTAAACTGAAAAGAAAATAAATGAATAAATGTTGATAAAATAATATTCATAATTCATAATTTTCAATATAAATAATCAAATATTGTATATGCACGCCATAATTAAATAATCTTAGGTGAATGAAATGCTGCCATTTAAATGTTTGATTATTTAAATTATCATTTTTGAGAGAAGTCCATTATCCTCACCGAGGCTGTATTATCATTGATCAATAGTACTGTAATAATGTAAAATTTTATTATATTTTAAAATAAATATTTTAAATTTTAAAGTATTTTAACATTTATTTAGTTTCTGTAATTCAAATTTCTTAAATTACATCCTTATTACTAATACATTTTCATTGTGCGGAAGGATCTTTATATTTATTTATTATTTTTACGTTTGTGAAGTTTCACAAACTAATTTTGAGAGGAGCATGTGATATGATTGACCGCAGCTGGTCCCTGTCAGTAATCATTAGCTAGCCAATCAGATTATTCCAAATTTAACATGAATATCCAGTGTAAACTTATTCCCTATCTTCCCCCATCTCTTCTCCCTCCTCCTCAATTGTAGGATAGGGCGACACAGTGGCTCAGTGGCTAGCACTGCTGCCTCACAGTAAGAAGGTCGCTGTTTCATGCCCTAGCTGAGCCAGTCGGCATTTTTGTACGGAGTTTACATGTTCTCCCTGTGTTCGTATAGATTTTCCCTGGGTACTCCGTTTTCCTCCCACAGTCTAAAGACATGTAACACAAGAGAATTAAATAATAGTAATAGTCACAAGCACTTAATGCGTATGCACTTGTGGGGTTGGCGTTCTATTCCTATAGAGCCGTCTTATTAATCAAGGTATAGGCCAAACAAATTGGGAGAGGTCTCGAGAACTACCTGATTGACCAGGCGGGAGTCTTAGGCTCATCTATCTCCGAGCTCAGGGTTCTCAGGGACAGCATGCCAAACCTGCTAACATCGTCAAGCATTATCTAAGTGTGAACTCTAAACGGACAAACGGGCACATCCTTTTGCCTCATATTTTGTTTAGGGGGCAATAGAAACTGTAAATGTGTTTTCTGTCAACTTTGACCAATTTAATCCATCTTAAATATTAGGTTATTAATTACCTTCGGAAAATTTTATTGACCTCAAACTCTGAATATAATTCAGTATACTGTATAAATAATACATGTAAGAGTTATCATGTGTGTTAATTGTTAATATTTGACACTAGAAGTTGACACGACATGTAATGACCAAGCGAAAATAAGAAAAGATCATCCCATTAATATGCCATAAAGCATTAAAAATAGATTTTTGACACCTCACACCTACACATTTTCTCCTCTCATACCGAGTATCTATTTATTTCACTCCTTATTTCAATGGAAAACACATCCATCAACACACACACACACATACACACACATGCACCACATGAAGCGGCTCCTGAAGCTTTTTCATCTTCAAACCAAGTGCACATGGTGCAGCCCCAGCCCCTTATATCCACCCATCGGGCCCCTGCATGTGCTGTGAAGCCAACAGCCAATCAGACACCTTCCCCAGACCCAGCCTCAGCTTCTGAACTATTCCCATTGGCCGGTGAGAATAAACCCACGCCCACAGGGTGGAGCCTGATCTCAGTGTTTACACATGAATCAGGCAGGGTAGCAGAGCGGAGCATGCGGATCATGCAGAGATGCAGACTCGCTCCTCGCTCGCAGCCCAAAACAACTGCAGCCCATGGCAGATGCGGTTTGCACAGTCAGGCTGCTGTGGAAGTGGGAAGCTCATGCAATCTGGACCAGAGTGCTGAACGTGTCTGTTGCATGTGCACCGGTCAGAGGGAGCTTCAGTTTCGAGCAGGCTTCATTTGCTGCTGAAATGCCCGACGTCAATTATTTGCTCTCTCTGTCATGGATGTATGTTCAGGTAAGCCTTGGGGGCTCTTTTGCTTTGCTACTGCATTGAATTTGTATGTGAAGTTGGATGGGATGTGATTGGATGAGGAGTGACACTATAAATCAGGGATGGTGCAGCATGTTGGTGTGAGGATTTCTGATTATTGTAAATGTTGGAACAGCTGCTTGCTGCTTTTTGTGGACATTATAATGTTTTTTTTTTTAAGATATCCATGCTTTATATCCATAGAAAATCCAAAAGGACATTTATTTTGAAGGAAAAAAAAGACTTTTGCTAAATTGAATGCCTTTGCTAATCATTATATAGATTATTATGTATTAATTTATAATTTAGAGATTAATAATATTATTTATATAGATTATTTAATATTAATAATCATTATTTGCGAATAAATACAATACATACAGTGTATACATATGTATTGGCATTTTTTATAAATAATCTTGATTTATTTTTATGATTATTTTTTATCTTTGATTAATTGAAAGTTTAAAAAAGCATTTAAAAAATATAAAACGATGACAATAATGTAAATGCATGAGTAAAAATATTAATTTTCTTGAAAAAATAACTGATGAATGAAAATGCACATAAAAATACATAAGTGAGCTATAAAGGTTAAATGAATAAAAACACCTGCAAAAATGATAACTAGAGGACATCAGTCTGTCAATGTGTGTTTACTGTACATCACGCTTTCTGAATCGGAAGCGTTTCATTGTGAAACCTCGTGTATGATTACATAATAGCACAACACTGATGAAAGGCAACTCCTCCTGCTTGGTACAGCCCACAATCTTGGATGCCTGAATGAAGGGCTGAATTGAGCTGCATTCAGATTTGAGCTATACGGTATATAGCACAGGCTGACCAGCTTATTTATTAATGTCTTGAGTATAAAACTAATGTCAATAGATTGTCCATCCCAGGCAATGTTTTTATTCAGAAAATGTATTAATGGACATTTTTTGCAAAGCTTTCTCCTGAAGATTTTTTTTAATAATCAAATATTGTATAGGCACTTTCCATAATTAAATAATCTTAGCTATCAATAATGAAGATAAGTGAGATGCTACTATTCAAATGCTTGAGGATTTTTAAGCTAATTTTTGAAAGAAGTCACTTATCCTCACCAAGGCTGTTTTATTTTGATCAATAGTACAGTAAAAATAGGAACAATGTAATAAACCCAACCCAATGTTATTATATTTTAATATAATGACTAAGACAAAAATGGGTAATTATTGTAAATATTTTATTGAAATAATATTGTTTGCATGTTGAAATTGAACAGGTTTTTTTCATGAATACAGCCATTGTTGTTTGTTACTCACATGATGTTAAATCATAAGAAGATTTAAGCTAAATGTGTGATGTTTTAGCTTTTGAGTTTTCTAAAAGACATAGTCCTCCCAAAAATAAACCTTTTGTAATCATTTCCTCACACTCCACTTGTTGCTGTTGAGTTTTTCTTCTTCTGTTGAACACAAAAGTGTGCGATATTTTGAAAAATGTTGGAAACTGCTAACTATTGACATCTATAGTAGGAAAACCAATGATGACCAAATATAAATTTTTGGGTGAACCGCCCCTTTAATTTAGCATACAATTGTGGATTAAAAGTTTGATATGCAAAGTAGGGCTGTACGATAACACGATATTTGATCGTGGACGATCAAAATTACTGCACGATCCACTTTTTCTGAAGAATCGTTGTATCGCCATATAAAGTGCACAACACGTCATATCCTTTGCAGTTCGATAGACAGAGTCGGTGACAATGGAGGGAAACACAGAGTTGGTTCTTAAAAAAAATTAAACTTCTGTAATATGGAAATGGTTCGGATTTTTGCTAACAGACACAGCGCAAATAACAGTTAATTGCAAATGTTGCAATGATAAGATTCGCACGGCGGATAGCAACACAACGAACCTTTTTAACCACCTCAAGAGAAAGCACCCGAAAGAATATGCGGAGAGTCAAATTTTAAAAGGACCCCACGCGAGTACATCACCAGGTACAACCAAGCAGCCAGAAACGACAAGGCTTAAACAAACAACTCTAACGAAAGAAACATATCACAAAGGAACTCCGTATGAGAGAACGAGCAAGCGCTGGAAAGACGTAACTGATGCCGTGACATTTTACCTGACCAAAGACATGATTCCTATAAAGACTGTGGAAAATGAGGGCTTTAAAAGATTGTTCAAAGTCGTAGATCCACGTTACGAAATACCCAGCCGCAAATATTTTTCCTCCACTGCCATTACACAGCTTTCAGAGTGCCGCAGCAAGATTCAAAATAAAATTCAAAACGTAAAGTTTTTCGCTACAACGGCTGATTTAACAAAAATCTATGGTACTTAACAGAGTACAAAAGGTAGTTTACTCTTTGTATGTTCATTTTTCTTTTCTAAGCCAATGTTTATTTTGAGAGTTATGCTAAAGTCTGTGCAATTGCATTGACAGTTATATTTTTATTTTAACTTTATTTAACTTTTTTAAAAAATAAGCCATTTACATTTTTGAAGGTGTTGCTGAGGATCTATGTCTAATAAGCTGATTTGTTAGACTTGTTAAACTAAGATTTGTTAGATTTGTTAAACAAATGTTCATTTTGATGGTACAGTAATTGTAATGCAAGTCTTGTTGAATGTTCTTTCTTTGCAGAATAGCACTTGCATTAAATCTTCACTTGATTAAAATATTCTTATACATACATACTAAGAGTATATTTTTATATGGGGACATTAGTTTGGTTGTATTGTACCTTTGTAATTTGCAAAATATTCTTAAAAAACCAACTTAAAAAAAAAAAAAAAAAATCGGGATAAAAATCGTGAATCGTGATTTCCCCAGAAAAAATCGGGATATGATATTTTTTACATATCGCCCACCCCTAATGCAAAGGTTCAACTGTGCATTGTGTGAAAAATAAATGGATGAATGTATTATAATTAAAACACAGAGGTGCTTATTCTCAAAGCGTGTGTTTTCTTGTTCTGCAGTTTAAAAGGATGCTGAATCGAGAATTAACCCAGCTCTCAGAGACTAGCAAGTCAGGAAACCAGGTCTCAGAGTACATCTCAAGCACATTCTTGGGTAAAACCAACTTGTCCTTTTTTTAGTTGAATGCAAATGTTTTCATTTCTGATTAGGACAACACAACATATTATAAACTGTTTGGGGGAAAGCAGTGTTATAAATGTATTATTTGTATACTATGATGATGGTTGATTGATTGGTCAGTCATGACATCCCAGGGATGTTATTCTTACCCAGGGGCCAGCCACTCTAACTGGGTTGCAGTTTGGGCTCTGGAGGGCCCCTTGCCCTCCAGCTGCAGGGTCTCTGACCCCAGCAGGTTGCCCCAGGGGCCAGCCACTCTCTTTGGGCTTGCAGTAAAACTAATAACACATGTATCTGATAGCATCTTAACTATTAGTGAATATATTTATATAGTATATGCTTCTTTCTCAGTTCATGACTGTTTATGCCATCTTGCAACTGAGTATTAATAATAGGTGGTTTAGTGTGGGCTGCATTCAACCATTTTTTTTTCTTTTTGTAAGATGTACATTTAATTAAAGAGAATGTAATCAAAGTACATTATTACAGCTCAGATCAATGTTTTGTGTCTAATTGGTTAGTTTTGTGGCAAATAGCTGTGCAGTAAGATAATGTACATCTATGGGATAATGTACATCTAACCAGTTGCTTTTGGAAAATAAAACTCCAAAAGCTGTTGATAAGCCTTTTGAGTTTTACTCACCCACAACGACTGGCTGGATGTACATTATCTTTTACTTAACCAATGAGACCCTATTGTTACTATAATACCAACACTGCTTTTATCAGCATCCGTTCAGGCTGGCATCAATTTTTCAAATCCTTGTCCAGCATGTATTAAAAAACTTGCTAATGAGAATTTAAAGGAAGAAACACATTTTTTACACCCACTTCTCTCTTCTGCCCATCATGTAGCATTTTTTGAAAAAATAATGAGGTAGACTTGAACTGAAAGAGAGAACTTTCATGACCCTTTAAGAATGAAGAGCATTTTGTGCTTTAGTAGAAGTAGAAAATATGCATTTGACACAGTCAATATCACAAGTTTGCTTTAGATTTGAGATCAGTGTCTCATTGATTTGTGTAGTGAATCACTGTGTGTCATTACATGCGCTGATAAAAATGAATCTGTGTTGCAGAGAAGCAACATGACATGGATATTATGTCCACCCCAAGCAAGGAAAAGGAGAAGAAGAAGCGGCCCATGTCTCAGATCAGTGGCGTGAAGAAACCCACACATAGCTCCAGCATTGCTCCCTCCAGCATCCCTCGATTTGGCGTCAGCACCAACCGAGAGGATCTGCTTGCCAAAGTAAGCATCAAAATCACTATGAGTGTGGATTTCATCAGCAGCAATTATAATCAAGTACTTTTTTAAAAATTGCTTCCAACTCTCTTTCATAGGAGTTAGAGGACTTTGACAGATGGGGTGTGGATATGTTCAAGATATCTGAGTGTTCTGGCAACAGACCGCTAACGGTGGCAATGTACACAACCTTTCAGGTACAAAACACTGAATTAAAACATTCCTTTTATATACATTTATACAATATACTTTTTTCTGCATGTGATGACTAGGGTTGCACAATAAATAGAATTGAAATTGAAATCGCAACTTATCAAAAGCTGTAAATATCAAGCACAACTTGTCAAAAAAAGCATGTATCTGTCATGACATCCCAGGTATGTTATTCTTACCCAGGGGCCAGCCACTTTAACTGGGTTGCAGTTTGGGCTCTGTGATCAGTTGTCACGGATTGGTCAGGCTCTCACGATCCCCACTCACGAAGATCACCATCACCTGACTTCTAATGAGCACACAGCTGCATCACATTCACGAGCACCAGATAAAAGCACAGCACTCCAGTCGCTCATTGTCCGGGCTCGTCTCGACGAAAGCGGACAACTGAGCGACCACTCAGCGTAGTCATCCTCAGCTAAAACAAACGATTTACTTACCTGTTCTCTTTGTATTCCTCCTAGTCCTCCTGGTCCTCCCGAATCGTCCTGTCTTCCAGTCCTTCCAAGTCTGTGTCATCCTCTG
The DNA here is from genome assembly GCF_903798145.1 of Danio aesculapii. NCBI lineage: Eukaryota > Metazoa > Chordata > Actinopteri > Cypriniformes > Danionidae > Danio > Danio aesculapii. Next base: position 24,692,478 of record NC_079436.1, read on the forward strand.
TCAGCTGTATCTGGTGTGTGCTGTCCATCCTCGTGTATTCCTGTTACCCAGCCACGGAGGAAAAGACCCCAACATCATTCCTGATCCTCCTGGCTATCCTTCATGTGCTCCTTGTTGTCATTTAATAAACACCCTAACGTTTCCTTACCTCTGTCTCCTGTCCGCTTCATAACAGAAGCCCGGACCTATAACGACGACAACATGAGCACCCCCGATCACTTTCAAGAGCTGGTGGACCAGTTGAAGCGGATTCTACAGCCACCAGCTCCACTTTCCAACGCACCACCAGCACCGAGCACTTCCGCCTCCACAGTTTCTTCTTCGGCCCTTCCTTCCAGTCCCATGGCCCGACCAGCGCCCTACTCAGGCGGAGCGGGGGAGTGCAATGGTTTTCTGTTACAATGTTCCCTCATATTCGAAATGCAACCTTCTCTATATCCCACAGATAAGTCAAAGATCGCCTACATCGTATCACTACTCTCTGGACCTGCACTTAAATGGGCTGAGACGATCTGGAACCAAGCCGGGCCGGTCATGAATTCCATCACTACCTTCACGGAGTATTTCAAAGAGGTGTTTGGACGTTCTGATGGGGAAGTAGCCGCTGGAGAGCAGCTGTATCATCTAAAGCAAGGTACTCTATCTACACAGGAATATGCTCTCCGGTTTCGCACTCTAGCAGCTGCAAGTGGATGGAATGAGAGATCGTTGTTGACCACGTACCGGCTCGGCTTGGAACCCACTCTCCGAATCCAGCTGGCCACATTAGATGATACTATGGGTCTGGAGAGATTCATCCAACATTCTCTCCGATGTTCCGATCGTCTCCGTTCCTATCAACAGGACACCATCACCCCCTCGTCTGCACTCCTCCAATCGCCTGAGTCAACAGCCTCTCCAGAACCAGAACCCATGATAATAGAGTCTGGAAGACTGACATCAGCGGAACGACAGAGGAGGCTGACCCGGGGTCTGTGTCTATACTGCGGTGTCAGTGGACACACCCGTATGGAGTGTCCCCTTCGTCCCATTCGGACTTCAGTGAGTGTATTCAGTACGAATATTGAACAATGTAAACCACTTACTACCACCGTACAAATAACTACTGGCCACTATGAATATGAGGTCATGCCTTACGGTCTGGTCAACGCCCCCTCCGTATTCCAAAACTTCATTCATGAAGTCCTCCGGGAGTTTCTTCACCACTTTGTAATAGTGTACATAGATGACATCCTCATTTACTCCCGGAGTGAGGCCGAACATCGCCAACACGTTGCGGAGGTCCTACACACATTGAGAGAACATCACCTCTACCTCAAAGCGGAGAAATGCTCATTCCACCAGAAGTCGATTCATTTCTTGGGATACATCATTGACCAAACCGGTATACGTATGGATGGGAAGAAAATTGAGGCTGTTCTATCCTGGTCAGAACCCACTTCCATTAAGGAGCTCCAGAGGTTTCTTGGGTTTGCTAACTTTTATAGACGGTTTATCAAGGACTACAGCAGGATTACATCACCTCTCACTAATCTCCTCAAGGGTAAACCCAAAGGACTGGAGTGGACCAAAGAAGCAGCCGCAGCCTTCCGCCTTCTTAAGAAGGAGTTCACAAGGGCCCCACTCCTGACTCATCCTGACCCAAATCTTCCTTTCGTGGTGGAAGTGGACGCATCCACCACCGGCGTCGGGGCAGTATTATCCCAACATCATGATACACCGCCCCGACTGCATCCCTGTGCCTATTTCTCTCGGAAGTTGAGCCCGGCGGAGCAGAATTACAGCATAGGAGACAGGGAGCTTCTAGCAATCAAGCTAGCCTTGGAGGAGTGGCGTCACTGGTTGGAGGGAGCCAAACATCCGTTCCAGGTGATCACAGATCACAAAAACCTCCAATATATCAAAGAGGCCAAGAGACTATGTCCACGTCAAGCCAGATGGTCACTTTCTTCTCACGTTTTGATTTCTCCATTTCCTATCGTCCAGGACCCAAGAATCTAAGAGCAGACGCTCTCTCTCGTTTACACGAGCATCACGATCATGAAGAACTCCCAACGAAGATTCTTCCCGAACACATCTCCATTTGTCCGATCACCTGGAACGCTCCTCCAGTCGTTGCCACTCCGGAAGCCCCTGCTCCGCCGGGATGCCCTCCTCATCGGCAGTTCATACCACCTGAACACCGGGTAGATCTGATCCACTCCTTACATACCTCGCTAGGCACTGGACATCCAGGGATCAACAATACTCTCTCGCTAGTATCCCAACGATTCTGGTGGCCAAACATGGCAAGGGATGTGAGGCAATATGTTCAGGGCTGTAAGGACTGTGCCCAATCCAAGAGCCCACGTCATCTACCCGCTGGAAAGCTCCATCCCTTGCCGATTCCGAACCGTCCCTGGTCACACCTAGGAGTGGACTTTATCACTGACCTCCCTTCGTCAGAAGGTAATACCTGTATTCTAGTCATCGTAGATAGATTCTCAAAGTTTGTCAAACTAATCCCTCTGAAAGGTCTTCCCACAGCCTTTGAAACAGCCGACAATATCTTTAATCAAGTCTTCAGGTCATTTGGTATTCCAGAAGATATTGTGTCGGACAGAGGTCCACAGTTCATCTCACGTCTATGGAAAGCCTTCTTCAAGCTCCTAGGTGTGGCCGTCAGCCTCTCTTCTGGATATCATCCCCAAACCAACGGGCAGACAGAGAGGAAGATTCAGGAGGTGGGACGGTTCCTGAGGACCTTCTGCAGTGGTCACCAGAGCTCCTGGAGCCAGTATTTGGGCTGGGCAGAATATGCCCAAAATTCACTGCGGCAACCCTCCACCGGACTCACGCCATTCCAGTGCGTCCTGGGCTTCCAACCACCGCTCTTTCCCTGGGATGGCGAACCATCTGATGTCCCCGCAGTGGATCACTGGTTCCGGGAGAGCGAGAGAGTCTGGGACGAGGCTCATCAACATCTGCAGAGGGCAGTCCGTCGAAGCAAGGTAACCGCCGATAGAAGAAGGTCTGAAGAACCCAGATACACACCCGGACAAAAGGTGTGGCTATCCACCCGGGACATACGCATGCGACTGCCCTCTCGCAAGTTAAGTCCCCGATTTGTTGGTCCCTTCACCATCGTGGAACAGGTTAACCCCGTCACCTACAAACTACAATTACCCTCTCACTACCGTATTCACCCTACATTCCACGTATCACTCCTGAAACCCTATCACGATCCTGTTCTTCCCTCCACAGAGCCTGACCACGAAGAGGAACCCCCTCCTCCACTGCTCCTAGAAGAAGGAGCCGTCTACGCAGTGAAGGAGATCTTGCGTTCCCGACGTCGTGGTGGCCAGTTGGAGTACCTGGTGGACTGGGAAGGGTACGGCCCCGAAGAAAGGACATGGGTTCCCAGAGCTGATATTCTCGATCCTAGTCTCATGGTGGAGTTTCATGAGAGCCACCCTGAGTTCCCAGCGCCTAGAGGCAGAGGGAGACCACCACGGCGTCGGAGGTGTCGGCCCTCAGGAGCGGGCCCTGGGGAGGGGGGTACTGTCACGGATTGGTCAGGCTCTCACGATCCCCACTCACGAAGATCACCATCACCTGACTTCTAATGAGCACACAGCTGCATCACATTCACGAGCACCAGATAAAAGCACAGCACTCCAGTCGCTCATTGTCCGGGCTCGTCTCGACGAAAGCGGACAACTGAGCGACCACTCAGCGTAGTCATCCTCAGCTAAAACAAACGATTTACTTACCTGTTCTCTTTGTATTCCTCCTAGTCCTCCTGGTCCTCCCGAATCGTCCTGTCTTCCAGTCCTTCCAAGTCTGTGTCATCCTCTGTCAGCTGTATCTGGTGTGTGCTGTCCATCCTCGTGTATTCCTGTTACCCAGCCACGGAGGAAAAGACCCCAACATCATTCCTGATCCTCCTGGCTATCCTTCATGTGCTCCTTGTTGTCATTTAATAAACACCCTAACGTTTCCTTACCTCTGTCTCCTGTCCGCTTCATAACATCAGTAGTAAATCTTAAAGGCCAGAGGGCACTCTCGTGCAGAAACTGCAAATAAGCCAATATGAAGAGACCCAGAAAATAAAACAGGATTTAAATACTTTTATTGGTAAATGTGACAAATAATCACTCAACTACAGAATCATCTCACAAGAAGGATTTATTTCAAACAAGAACCACTGTCAAATCATGGCTCTGTACACTACCTGACAGAGGTTTTGTTGCCTATCCAAATTTTAGGAAAAATAATTAATAACTTCTAGTTGATCATTTGGTATCAGAAGTGGCTTATATGAAAGGAAAAGACCTCTAGATTACGCTTATTTTAAAGTCATCTGGAATGGGAAAGAAAGCGTTCTTGCTGGACTCCTAGAGTTCATCAAGATTCTTTGGATTCATCTTCAATGTCTCCTCTGTCTTACCCAAAACATGCTCAATAATGTTCATATTTGGTGACTGGGCTGGCCAATCCTGGAGCACCGTGACCTTCTTTGCTTTCAGGAACTTTAATGTGGAGGCTGAATTATGAGAAGGAGCCCTATCCTGCTGAAGAATTTGTGCTCTCGTGTGGTTTGTAATGTAATGGGCAGCACAAATGCCTTGATACCTCAGGCTGTTGATGTTGCTATCCACTCTGCAGATCTCTTGCATGCCCCCATACTGAATGTAACCCCAAACCATGATTTTTCCTTCACCAAACTTGACTGATTTCTGTGAGCTTCTTGGGTCCATGTGGGTTCCAATAGGTCCTCTGCAGTATTTGTGATGATTGGGATGCAGTTCAACAGATGATTTATATAAAAAATCTACCTTCTGCCACTTTTCCAAATGATCAACTAGAAGTCAAGTTATTATTTGTTGCTCTTACAACTGGGATTAAAGACAAGACTTTTGTCAGGTAGTGTATGTAGTCAAATCGTGGCTCTGTATAGTAGACACTGCTTCATCTAAAAAGCATCAGCTTGAGACTTACAGCTGATTACAGAACTGGTTTTACTAACAAAATGTGTGTGAAAAACGATTTCCATTAATCGTTCAGCCTTATTGATGACTGCATTTAAAATTAATGATTGCACATGCTGTTTAGGGAACTTCCATTCAAACTAACTTAAATGCCTTTTATTTGACAAAATAAATTCTCTTATTGTTCTTATCTTATTTAAGATCAGATATTTCACAATGTAATTAGGATGTTTGTCAATATTTGAAGAAAAGAGAAGAAGAAACAACACGTATCTAGATAAATCATTGGGGCTGGGTTGTGTCATGTGATAAATGTTATGCATTTCCATGGAAACTTTAAAGACATGCATTCTAAATCAATGGTCACATTAAAAAAAGACACACGGGGGTGATAGCGAGAGAATTTAGAACTTGTGAAAGGGTTAATATAAGATATATGAAAAATCTACACTGATTACACACATTACTGATTATATACTTCACTCTTTGTTTACAGTTTAATAGAAATATCTCCCATAATTCATGCACAGGATCATGGTGCATAGAAAAAAGGTTCAAACTATTCTAATAACAAATGTCTTGTAATCCACAGGAAAGAGACCTGTTGAAATCCTTCAAAATTCCTGTAGACACATTCATTAACTACATGACGGCTCTGGAGGAAAACTACCGCTCAGATGTAGCTTACCATAACAGCATCCATGCAGCTGATGTGGTCCAGTCCACCCATGTCCTGCTGTCCACTCCTGCCCTTGAGGTTTGTCTCTGTCAGCTGCCTTTTGATCATAATCTATGAAGAAGCAAGAGGTTTCACATGTACGCTTGTGTTTTGCTAGGCTGTATTCACTGATCTTGAGATCTTGGCCGCAGTGTTTGCTAGTGCCATTCATGACGTGGACCATCCTGGAGTGTCCAACCAGTTCCTCATCAACACAAGTGAGTGAAACTCCTGATTTTTTTATTAGAGCTAGGTGGTTTTCAGATTGTTTAGATTCATTTGAAATTAGATTTTGGGATGATTTTAATTTTCAAAACTGCAGTTTTGAATATCTCTTTAATTAATGTCACTGGTGTATTAAAAACTTAGTTCACCCAACATGTAAGTTCAAGTTTTCCTGGGTCTGTGCACGCAATAAGTGGGTGGGGCAGTGTTTTTAGGGTATTTCAAAAACAAAATTAAAAAGTCTTAAATTGACTGAAATATTGTCTGGTAGGTCTAAAATCGTTTTAAACGGGTTCTAATTTTCCTTTGTTTATGTAAAGCTACCCAATCGATCCAACACACATCCATTCACAAACAAATACACCTGTCTGTTGGTTTTTAAAGAGTTTTTTTATATTGTTAATTATGTTTAATAGGAATGTTGCAAAATATATGCTATAACTAGGGTCTGCTTGTTTTGACACATTATTTAAAATATGTGGCTAAGAAATATTAATATAAATTTTTTGATAGGGAAATTTTGAAAAAAAAATTTCTTATGGGCCATTAAAAAATCTTTAGCGTTTAGCCCTATTTACGTCTGAAATTTCATTCTTCGTGGTCTTAAAAAGTCTTAAATTTTACTTTGTGAAACCAGCAGAAACCCTGGTTTTACCCAGACATCCCAGCGAAACAGCTAAAGATCTGAATTCATGGATAATCATTGAAAATACTCTGAGTTGACTTTTTATTTTTTATTTTTTTGAGAGAGAGAGACACTTTTATATTCAAACGCCAAAACTAAAGGTTAAGCTGGATGTTTTCATCCACTTTTAATTTTAAAAAACCCATAACAGGGGCTTTTTAATAAAGTAATTGTTACTTGAGTCATGTTAGAAAGGGTGTTTTTTTAGTTGACTGGTAGAATACTGAAGAAAAAAAAAAAGAAATTGTAATTGTGAATCGATCAAATGTTTTTTTTTTTTAAGATTTTATAGCCATATGGTACAGCTGTACTTGTGATTATAGTTGCACACTGTATGATTTACTAAGAGCTTAATACTTCTCCTCAGACTCAGAGCTGGCACTGATGTACAACGATTCCTCTGTTCTGGAGAACCACCACCTGGCTGTTGGCTTCAAGCTGCTGCAGGAAGAAAACTGTGACATTTTCCAGAACCTGACCAAGAAGCAGAGGCAGTCACTACGCAAGATGGTCATTGACATGGTGAGCAAATGGAGGCAATGACGATTCTAGTTAAAAGCCTTCTGAGAACTACTACTCTATCATTTACTGTGTTTGACTCCTCACAGGTCTTGGCCACTGATATGTCAAAGCATATGAACCTGTTAGCAGATCTCAAGACTATGGTGGAGACGAAGAAAGTGACCAGCCTGGGTGTACTACTGCTAGACAACTATTCGGATCGCATACAGGTGTGTTTGAGCTTCTGTTTTATATAGTTTTATATATATATATATATATATATATATATATATATATATATATATATATTAGGGGTGCCAAAATTAATTGTTTCTTCGGTGCACAACGATGCAGGCGCGAACAATTCGGTATCAGTTCAGTAATAATCATAACCGGTTATTATGTACTGATGTCATTTATCTCATATGCGCTATGTTTCCGTAGCTTACTATGGCGAGGGAGGAGAGCTCGAGTATTTACAATGCTTCAACTACTTAAACACAGAAAATATGCACATGGATTAGTCTTTCACTGACACTTACAGCAGAAGCCCCTATTTCATTGCGATTGAGAGAATGAAAGTAAACTTAATTTCTCTCTCTCGCTCTCACTGCGGCCCATTCGACCTGCTGGGCGTGACTTTTCCTTTCCTTTCGGCTGTTTTACAGCGATACTTCTGGATACAGACACGAGCGCATGTCTGCAGAGTTTTCTCCACCGTGTCTATCATGGATCAGCTGTGATCGCCGCTGCCGTTAATCAGTGTCACTCATCTGTGAAGAGCGCAGCGTGTAAGAGCCAATCGCAGCAAACTTGGTAGACAAGGCTCAGAGCGAGCAGGATATTTATATTTGTTTATATTATTTGCCATAAATGCTCATGTTGTTTAAAGGTACAGTTTATATATATGACTATTAAATGACAAAATTGTATTACAAATAGTATATAAATATAAATATATTTATACATTTTAATTCAAGATTTGCTGCTGTGAAGAAAATATAAAACTCTGTATGGAGAGCATCGTCAATGCACCGTGATGCACCGAGATATCGAATTGAACCGAATCAATGGCATGATAATCGTAACCGAACCGTACCGTGAGACCAGTTTAGGTTCACAGCTCTAATATATATATATATATATATATATATATATATATATATATATATATATATATATATATATATATGTATGTATGTGTGTATTTTCTTTTTTTTATGGATCAATGCTTAATTTTGAATGAATTGAATGTTTAGGTTCTTCAGAACATGGTGCACTGCGCTGACCTGAGCAACCCAACGAAGCCGCTGGAGCTTTACCGTCAGTGGACAGATCGCATCATGGTGGAGTTTTTCACTCAGGGCGACCGAGAGAGAGATAAGGGGATGGAGATCAGCCCCATGTGTGACAAACACAATGCCTCTATTGAGAAATCACAGGTGAGTGAGAGGGAATGATAAATCATGTGCTGCAAACAGTGCTTAAGGACTGTTTTATATTTTTATATTTAAGTTTTATATAATATAATATAATATAATATAATATAATATAATATAATATAATATAATATAATATAAAATAGGGTGATGCAGTGGCACAGTGGGTAGCACGATTGCCTCACAGCAAGAAGGTCGCTGGTTCGAGCCTCGGCTGGGTCAGTTGTTGTTTCTGTGAGGAGTTTGCATGTTCTCCCCGTGTTCGTGTGGGTTTCCTTCGGGTGCTCCGGTTTTCCCCACAAGTCCAAAGACAGGTGGTATAGGTGAATTGGGTATTCTAAAATTGACCGTAGTGTATGAGTGTGTGTGAATGAGTGTGTTGGGAGTTTCCCTGTGATAAGTTGCAGTTGGAAGGGCATCCGCTGCGTAAAGCATATGCTGGATAAGTTGGCGGTTCATTCCGCTGTGGCAACCCCTGATTATTAAAGGGACTAAGCCGAAAAGAAAATGAATGAATGAATGTTATATAATATAATATAATATAATATACACTACCTGACAAAAGTCTTGTCTTCAATCCCAGTTGTAAGAGCAACAAATAATAAGTTGACTTCTATTTGATCAGTTGGAAAAGTGGCAGAAGGTAGATTTTTTTATATAAATCATCTGTTGAACTGCATCTCAATCATCACAAATACTGCAGAAGACCTATTGGAACCCACATGGACCCAAGATTCTCACAAAAATCAGTCAAGTTTGGTGAAGGAAAAAAAACATGGTTTGAGTTACATCAAATACAGGGGTGTGCGAGAGATCTGCAGATTGGATGGCAACATCAATAGCCTGAGGTATCAAGACATTTGTGGTGCCCATTACATGACAAACCACAGGAGAGAGCAAATTCTTCAGCAGGATAGTGTTCCTTCTCATACTTCAGCCTCCACATCATAGTTCCTGAAAGCAAAGAAGGTCAAGGTGCTCCAGGATTGAACATTATTGAGCATGTCTGTTGTAAGATGAAGGAGGAAGCATTGAAGATGAATCCAAAGAATCTTGATGAACTCTGGGAGTCCTGCAAGAACGCTTTCTTTGCCATTCCAGATGACTTTATTAATAAGTTATTTGAGACATTGCAGAGATGTATGGATCCAATCGTCCAAGCTCATAGGAGTAACACACAATATTAATTACTTTTCCACTGCACCATGACTTTATATTCTATACTGTACAATATTACTGTTCAGTGACAAGACTTTTGTCTAAGCAAAGTCAGACCTTACTGTGCTAATTAAATAATTAAAAATCAAGGCATGATCAGATTTGTATTTTAGTAAAATAAGCGCAACCTAGAGGCCTTTACCTTTCATATAAGCCACTTCTGATACCAAATGATCAACTAGGAGTCAAGTTAGTATTTGTTGTTAAACACTTGGTAAAACTTGGATAGGACTTTTGTCAGGTAGTGTAATATAAGATAATAGCTGGAAAAGTATTCGCCACATAAAAGCAGTGGTTCACTGCGCTGGGGCGATACCTGATAAATCAGGGACAGAGCCGAAAGAAAGTGAATGAGTGAGTGAGTAATTATAAAAATTGAAAATAAAATTAAATATAATACTAATAAAAAAGGATGACTATAAATAAATCTATTAATCTAAAACAAAATAAAGATTTTTTAAAAATAAATGCAAACCAAATTAAAATGTTAAACTGATTCAAAATATGATGCTATAATAGTATATAATCATTTAGTGGGTATCCTCTAAATCAGGGGTGCCCAATCCTCTTCCTGGAGAGCTACCTTCCTGTAGAGTTCAGCTGCAGCCTTGATCAAACACGCTTGTCTTTAGTTACCAAGTGCTCCTTCAGGTCTTACTTAGTTGATTTAGTTGTTTTTGGGTTTGGAGCTGAACTCTGCAGGAAGGTGGATCTCTGATTTCTCTGAAAAAATACAACTAAACTCCTCATGCCTTGTCCATCAGGTGGGCTTCATCGACTACATCGTGCACCCGCTGTGGGAGACCTGGGCGGACCTGGTTCACCCTGATGCCCAGGAGATCCTGGACACGCTGGAGGACAATCGAGAGTGGTACCAAAGCATGATCCCTCACAGTCCCACCTCCACCCCAGAGGACAAGAGCGCCGTGATGGGCATGGGGGCGATGGGAGGAGGCATCGCTTCTGCGGGGGACAAATTCCAGTTTGAACTGACTTTGGAAGAGGAAGGTGAGTCTGACGTGGAGAGTCCCGTGGATGAGGACTTGACTTCAAGCACACGGGACTCCTCCAGGACAGATCCTCAGGGCAAACAAACATCTCCAGCTGCCCGCATGCTGTCCGCTCGCTCCCCCGGCTGCAGGACGATGTCTTTTAAGATGGGCGAGCCACCAGACAGCGAAGATGAAGACAAAGAAGGGAAAAGTGTGTCGTGCCTGCGTTTGGGAACATAACACTAGTGCACTTTTTTTAGTATTGTTTCTTATTTGCTTCTTTCGTACCTCTTCCTCACCACCTCCCAGTCCCGTTCCATCCCATTTTCAGCTTCCTCGGGTGGAGGTGACGCAGTGCAGGAGAGGTAAAAAGGCTTCAGCGAGACGTTTTTATACAGTAGTCACCTTGCACTGGAGTGCTGAAGCCGTTTTTATGACTTCGGGATTTGTATAACGATAAAATGTACTCGAGTGTCTTCCTGTGATGTACCAGGGTTTCAGTTAATGAACAAGTGGACCTTCGAGAGCCGACTCTGAACATATTGATTGATAAACAAGACACTTTTTACGTGAGACGTAAGTGCACTAAAATGTTTTAGTTTTTTTTAAAGACACTGTTGACTTAAAGCTGGTCTATTATTAGCTGAACAAAAAACAGCCTGACTTTAACACAACAGAACATCTCAGGATTCAAACAGACGATTGCTTTCATGTAGCAAACAGCTCGAGGGTACCCACATAGAGACCGCTGTCTTCCTTGGATCGCTCTAAAAATCTGTAGACTGAAGTCGAGCCATGATTGTGATCTTATTTTGTACTTGTATGTGGCGCCACCTAGTGCTTAATAGTGGAACCGCAGCCACATTTATAGGATTTGTACCACCGTGTGGCTTTGTTTTGTTGTTCCTTTGCACACGTTTGGCTATTATAATTTGAACTTGATTCCCTCCTCACCTTAATTTCTAGGAATGCTGCTGGCGTCCACATGGTTTACATATGCTTCTTGTTTATTCGTTTATTTTTTCAGAGCTTGAGCATTTGTATGTCACAGCTTGCTTCTGATTGACCAGGTAGCACTTTAGAGGACGATGTTTTTGTTATTGCCAAACAAACACGCTGCTCCATCAGTAAGGGCTGGAGTCATTATTAACATGCGAAAGACTAGTTTTGGCAGCGTGCGAATGTGCCCTGTAAATTGGTCTCTGGAAGGCTGGGCTGGATTGAAAACCCACACTGTAAATAAATATCAGTTCATTAACAGTTCTGTATTTTGGGATCCATGGGTGGTTTTTATTTATTTACACTTCAGAGTGCATTATGGGACAATAATGTCTACTGAAACAGGGACTATTTAAGTTTGAAACAATATATTGCATAAAAAATAAAAATGAAATACTCAGCAAACAATTTTGTGTTTAATAGACGTCTAATAGACATCTAAACATAGACAGCTTGGCTTAAACAGGGCTAAACTTGGGCTGTCAAACGGCCCTGGAAATAAGTACCCAGCAAGCATTTTGTTTTTAAATGATGTCTATCAGATGTCTAATAGACGCCTAAACATAGTCGTCTTGGCTAAAACAAGGATACATTTGGGCTGTCAGTGAAAATCGAATAGACATCTAAGAAAATCTCAAAACTAGACTAGTCGTCAAATCGACAGAGTAGACAAACTTTGTGTAGTCATTCATTTCTGTTTATTTGACGAATAGTCTAGTTTTGGCTTATTCTTAGACGTCTATTAGATTTTCACTGACAGCCCAAATTTAACGTTGTTTTAGGCAAGCCGACTATGTTTAAGCGTCTATCAGATATCTATTAGACATATTTTAAAAACTAAAAATGCTTGCTGGGTACTTGCTTCCAGGGCCGTTTATATCGAAGTTTTTATTTAGCCGCACCATGTTGGTGTTTTATAGCATCTAATTTTTATAAGGTGGGTCGTTAGCCCAACGCTCAACCCCCAATCTGGAGGACCAAGACATACACAAATTCACTACGGACAATTTAGCTTACCCAAATCACCTATAGTGCATGTTGTGGGGGAAACTGGAGCACCTGCAAGAAACCCAAATGAACAAAGGGAGAACATGCAAACTCCAAACAGAATGCCAATTGGCCCAGCCAGGGTTTGAACCAGCGACCTTCTTGCTGTGAGGCGACAGTGCTACACACTGCACCACCATGCCGCCCAAAAATGAAATACTAAATAATTAAAAATTACTAAAAATGTCAATAAAAGTTAATTTGCTAAACTTTCCAATATCAGTACTTGATATCAAGGTCATATAATGCAATTCAAAAGTGTCAGAAAACACCCATGAAGCACAAAATACAACTGTTAAGTGGCAAACTGGCAAGACACTGGAGGTGAAGAGGGTCAAAACGTAACTAATAGCATCATACTTCCCTATTGCTATTTTTCGAGTTTCAAAATCTTATGTTTAAATATGCAAAAAGGCATTATTTTATTAAATGTGTGCTCATTTGCATAAACTTTTTGCCCAAAAATCTGTTTTGATGAATTAGTTTGACACTGACATACTCGAGCCTATAAGCATATAAGATGTTTTTTACAGTGAGGATTTTTTTTAAGGAATTCTTTTTTATCACACAATAACAGCCAGTAAATGTTCAAATAAACACTACAATTCTGTGTGAACATATCACTCTGTATAAACTCAGAGTATAGATATGAATAAAACTGTAAGGTGTGTAAGTGCTGCTAAAGTGGAGATTTATTTAAACAATATATCATATTTTGAGCAAACGTCCTTTAAAATTTCAGTTGAAATCTGCAAACACAATTTTATCAAGTGCAACAATTACAATTAAACATGTTATTTGGATTATTTTTTTACTTTAGACTGACAAAACTCCTCAAAAAATCTGAAAATTGACAGTGTTTTTGCCTCCAGTGTCTCTCCTTAATGGATTGTTGTTGTTGTTGTTGTTGTTGTTTTACAGTGCACATTAGCTTTCCAGAAAGTAATCTTTGTCCTTAAACCACATGTGTACTTTCTCTGTTTCTGTGCTGGTCACACTGAAAATAAGAGGTATATTAACATCTTTACAAATGTATGATGTCTGAAGGAAAGTGAACAGGGTTTGTTCTGAAGGGTAGCCATATGCTACGCTAGCTGTCGAAAACACACAAAGCCAAAGTCCATTGTCGTGCCAGAGCTTTTGTGTTTTTTGGTTTTTGGCGATCGATCCGTGCTCTGCTCTTCACAGGGACATTGCCAATGACAGTACAAGTGCCAAGCAAAGCATGATCCATGCTGTACTGTAATTTCCATTTTGCCACTGGCTAATTTCCATCAATATGACATCTACTACTGTCGCTAACATACTGAGTTGATCATTTCTGTCTTTCTTTATTCAACGTTTTATTTAAGATCGTTCAAGTCTGTCTGACGCATCGCAGGTCAGATTATTTGTGTCCTTTTTTATACCATGGTATGAACTTTAATATTGGATACAGTGAGTCTTTGTATGTAATTGGATCACAGTCAACGGGGCTTTTAATGTTCATCTTCATGTCGGTCTGTGCTCTTTTACAGCAGCGTTTCGTGTGGTGAAAGATATGTTAAGTGGCCATGCAGAGTTTTGGCCACGGCACACACCTCTGTTTGGTCTCTTTCTGTCGCAGATCTGACAATCCGAGCAGTACTGTTTACCACTACAACTGTTACTAATGTTGCTGTGATTGTTTTCCTTTTCCCAATGCCAATAAACAAAGAAATATTAGTAAGACGGACTCAGTTATTATTAAGCAGACTCTTGATTACATCACATAGGAAGAATATCTGAGCTTCGGTTTGTCATAATTCTGGCCATTCTAATGCTTAATAGTCAGGTAGTATCACTTTTTTAATGTCATACTGTATGAACATGTATTTCACAGTACTCATTTTTAATGTTAATTAATATAGTAAGTGATCTTGATAAATTAGACTTTTTTTTAAAGTGTTTCCAAAGGAAGAAACAGTCACAAATTGTAACTAAATTAATTACAACATTAAATTGTTCAACTAAAAGAAGATAAATTCATTTGGAGTGAATCAAATTATGACACAAATTTAATATTTATTTAGTAATAAATTGCTCTTAAATGACTTTCTCTGATGATTTCAACTTTTAATGTCATAATAATGAAGAGTTGTTATGTTATTTTAACTTGTCATCACAATGTTAATTGTTAAATGCCACAGTTGTAATTTTTATTCTTATAAAGATAACTTCATAATCAAGACTGGGAATTTTATAAAACAGATGTTCTGATTTTCATACAAATAAAGTCTAATCATTTACATAATTTAAACTTTATTATATTTTTAAAAAAAAATAAAGGTCAATTCTTACTGATTTTCTAATGATTTCAGAATAAAAATGAAGACATAATCTGAAAAGTGACTTTCATACCTAAGCATTTTTATTATTTCATCATTTCGACTGTCAGAATTATAGTTAACTTATAATTGAGTGTCATACTGTTACTTTAAAAGTCATAATCATACTTGATATTCTCATAAAAATGACTTTTTATCATAGTGTTGACTGTTGTAAATTAGTTTTTTTTTTCATATAATTCCTCATCATCAAGGTGCGAATTACAGGGGCGTTTGAGCGGGGATTGACCCCCCTAATAAACGCTCGATCCCCCTGAAGGATGTCAAAACACGATGTATTGGGGGGGGGGGTCAGTCTTTTAATACTGAAAAATATTTCACTTTGAGCTGTATAATTAAAATAATAGATAATATAAATTTACATTTAATTGTCCCTATAACGGTTTAAACCATCGTGAATGTATGCGCCAAACTGTGAAAAAAAATTCTGACATTGGCCAACCTAAAGCCCAGATTGACATTTGTTTTCTTGTAAAATAGGTGTTTGTATCTAGATTTAGCCTGAAATAAAGTCAAATTAGAGACATAGTTTGTAGTTTAACCTTCAGTAACATCTGAAATAGATTAGAATACTGTTGGCCAGAATATACTAAATATCCCTCAAAACGCTGAAAACTTAAATAAGCTTTATTAATAAACTAGACTAAAAATAAATACATGACTGAAGCATGTATTACACAAGCTAACTGAAACAGTTGACCCCCCTGTTCGTCTATGTATATTCCCACACATCTTGTCATAATTGAGATTTTTAATCTTTTAATTTGTATTTTTTTATTCCAGCTTCATATATAATAATATGAAATTATAAAGTTGAAATGGTGGATATTATATCCTAAATAGTGTTGAATTCAACTAAAACTGACCACTACCATTTAAAGAGACTCTCAAATGTGCTTTGTTGTTTTTCCTCATCTTTTTGCTTCTAGTAGACCGCTAAGTCACTAAGGTGACCAGGCGTGCTTGTGATTGGCTCATACACACGTCCGTCATTGTTTAGCTCGAGTGACGAAAGCAGGAGGAGCGCAGGTGCACAGGCTGGAAACTGCATCCAAACCACACCAAATAAACCTGCCGTTACGGTAAGCCAGAGCTTCTCTGCCTACATCACTCCACTTTAATCAACGCGTATATCGAAATCATCTAGAAGTAGCATAGAAGCAGCAGTGAATCCGCTGGCTCAATTTATAAACTGCGTAACCTTCATTTGACATCGCTAACGTTAACTGGAATGGTTCATAAACAGCCTTCCCTGCATAATCCATCGCTGTTTGCTAAAACCTAGCTCGTCAGCTGGGTTTTGACACTCGTTGACCGTTATACGAGTTATCAGTTTGACTAGTTTGGTGTTAACGTGACTCACTGACCCGAGTGGAAATGAAAATCATCCGTGTGTGTTAAGCGGATAGATGCTAACCAGAGATCCACTGACTTAAGCAGTATCAGTCATTCCTTTCTCGTTTTTACTGGCTGCTGTTTAGTTAAAGGTCTTTCAATTGGACAGTCAGTGCATAAACGTTAGGAGCTCTTGTCATACACGACGCTTTCTTGCTCTAATCTTGTACTTCAAGTCTGAGCCATATGTTTGCATTAAGCCGTAATACGTGTGTGCTCAGGTGGACAGACTATTAACAGACTTAAAATACAGTAGAAATTAACTTTCAGACCATGGTTTGTCTCTGTATATGAAGGAAACCCTTAGGTCTTCTCTGAAATTGTAATATTGGAATAATCTTCCTCTGAAAGGGTTTGTGTGTTCAGTTCCTGACAGGCAGCTAAGCACAGGGTTTAGCTTCACAAAACCTTTGAAATCCCTGGCCATACTGACTGCCGAGCTCAATCCTGAAGCATACGGTGATAGTGCAGGTTACACCCTCTATTCTGTTTGGATTTGTGTTGCAATTCAGCAAATAGACCGTGATTAAGGGAATATTTGTTTCAGCACACTATCAGGAACTGTTTCCGTTGTCTGTTTGTATTAAAATTGTACAGTAGATGAGTGCTTCAGTTTCAATAGTTCGATGTCAGTTGTTCTCTCTAATTGGTTTCATTGGAAATGTCTGAAGTGTACTTGAGAGCCTTCAAGGTTTACTTCACTCAAAAATTAAATTAGTGTCTTATACTCTCCCTTTACTTTATGGAAATTTTAGGTGACACCAATAAGTCTTGAAAAGCAATAACTGATATTTAGGCCAGTAGTTAACAGTAATAAATCAAGAAAACATCTTCATCGATTTGGCACACGTTGCATGCAAATTCTCACTACACATTCAAATGCAGAAATGCATGTCAGAAATGTGTCGGGGACCTCAAAAAGTGGCTGCTTCCTGTTTAGAAATAATGGGTGCTTCTCAATTCTAATTTGTGCATCCTCCTATCCTCTCCTTGCTTCCTTTCCTCGCATCTTGGCTTCATAACTTCAGGATGTGAAGGGAAAGAAAAGATGCAAGAACAGAGGAATGTAATCAAGTTGATGTATAGATTTGTGTGTTGTCGAATTGATGAAGATCTTCTCAGTTTATTACTGTTTTTCTTATTAACTCACAGCACATTTGAGATCTCTCTGCTGTCATACATTGACAAATCTTGATATGAGTTTTTTTTTACTTTATTAGAAAGCAGACTGCAAACAAATACAGAGTGACTTTATTTTTAAACCTTAAAAGCAGGGAAGCCTAGGTCTTATAAAAAATCATTTACACATTGCAAAAAATGCTGTAATTACAAATCTTTCCCACTGTGTAATACGCTTACACTGTAAACATCTAGTCTTCTCTTTACCATGAACTATTCTAAACCATATGTCTTTTCCCAGTACTGGGTTGCAGCACCACTGCGTAAAACATCTGCCGGAATAGTTGGCAGTTCATTTAGCTGTGGAGCCCCCTGATAAATCAGGGACTAAGCTTAAGGAAAATTAATGAATGAAGCACCTGTTTGATGTATGCAGTGTCATGTCACGTTGAGAGTACCAGTCAGAATCCTCCAACAGAATGTTGGCTACTAACATTAGCTACTTTTCCACTGCAGTTTAGTATGCCTAAAGCAAGCATAGAGACATATTATAGACATATCATTATAGTTACACCACCTCTGCATTTGCCTCTTCTGTGACATCAATCCAGGTCAACCCATCCCGCTCTTGGATCTAGTATTTCGCTACCAATGAGAGTAACGCCTGCACCTTGTCTACTGCTCACAATACAGTTATTTAAAATGAGACGCAACAGTCATTTAAAGGCATGAAACGGGGAGTTTCATTATGTGCCCAACAGCTGATTTTTACAGCGGCAACACAAACACAGAAACGGGAGATGGACCGTGATTCCGAGAGCAGCATTTACAGCGGATTTGAGAGCTGTGTGGAAGTGGAGGATTTTCAGTCCATAATATTGTAGTAATATTACTGTCAACTTAGTAACTAAATAATTTTGACTAAGTTATGTCTTTAAAAACTGAAAGAGTATTGCTGACGATACTAACTAACTTTGCCATCTGAATAAACATAAACAAAGAACACTGATCACACACTTACCAAATCCGTAGAGACGGGACAAGCAACGCAAACTGCAACTGCGTCTTTTTTTTAAAGGAAATGTGTGTCAAATCCGGATTTCACCATTTCCAGATGTGAAAAGCTCTCGATCCTTACTAACATTTTCTGCATGTGTTTGGAGACCACTGTAATCCACACATGTCCATCCGTGATCGGTGATCGGTGCTCTCATCACGGGGAAATGGAAACAAAACCTTCATTGTGGCACATTTATAAACGCAACACTGATGACCCACGTCTCCAAACAATTCTTCAACTACTTGTTTGAATTACAGTTGGCAACACAACGTGGCGTCTCTCTGAACCCTGTAACAGGTAAAAACATCTTCGAAGCTATATCATGCATATTAATAAACTTTCATCTCGTTCACAATGGAGCGCACTGATTGGTTTGAACCAAGTCCAAGAATTAAAGCACAGATGTGCTGAAAACTCAATGACGTCACTTTGTACCAGCCAGTACAGACAGCCAACCTCCACGCTGGAATTTACATATTGATCTCATCGTCGTGATGTAGCTTCAAAATTTCCTTTTAAACCGGATTTACTCTAAACAACACTAATTTTCACTTGTTACCTAAATATATGTGTTTTTGGCAACATGGGACATATGATTGATATATATACTGTCAACATCTCAAAAATGTGTTTTGGTGTTTCATGACCCTTTAAAATGGTTGTTGCTGACTTTAAATCTAGGGGTCTGTTGTCTTGTGTTGCAAATCTAATGGCACATTTTAGTAATAGTACGGTTTACTTTATTCCTCAACTGATATAATACTTGGCACTATATACAGAGTAAAACTCCCAAAAAGTGAGCTGTACTGAGAAGTACTATATATATACACGTATATAAGATACATAACTTTCATTTGTGTGATTGCAGTGGAAAAATTCCTGCTGCTGTTTTGGTTTTTGGCATATTTATTATCTCAAATTAATAAAAATACAATGAACACACATGAACAAACATGTTTAACCTAGAGCACATCATGGTTTTAGATGTTCTGTAGCAAATTTCAATCTATTTCGTTGTTGCAGATGGCTTCCGCGAATGATGCTCGGTATGGACAAAAAGACTCTGCAGAACAGAACTTTGACTACATGTTTAAGATCCTGATCATTGGTAACAGCAGTGTTGGCAAAACCAGTTTCCTGTTCCGTTATGCCGATGACTCCTTCACACCTGCTTTTGTCAGCACTGTCGGCATAGACTTCAAAGTCAAGACCATCTATAGGAACGACAAGAGGATAAAGCTTCAAATATGGGTAAAGATATATTTTCAGCTTTCCTTTTCACTTGAGTTTTGCCTTTGACCTATGCTGTGTTGATTTCGGTTTGGAAGTGTGTTTTTTGAAGCATCAAGATATCTCCAATCAAACAATTATGTATTTCAGGACACTGCTGGGCAGGAGAGGTACAGGACCATCACCACAGCTTACTATCGCGGAGCAATGGGCTTCATTCTTATGTATGACATCACCAACGAGGATTCCTTTAATGCTGTTCAGGACTGGTAAGAATGATCAATTTTGTCAGTAAATCATAAAAAATGACACATAAAAATAGAAATATAAAATAAACAAATAAAATATGACATAGTTTCTGTCAAACTCCTGGCAATCCTCAGAACATGATATATTTTCATCAAACAACAACCAAGTGCAATGTGATTTTTCCCACAATTAACTTAAATGCTGTATAACATGACAGTCACAAACATATATGAATTGTAAGTAGAGATGAAGTTAAAACTCACTCTGCCTATTTTCTAAATGCATGTTATTGATCTTACTGTGAGTGATTCCTCCTAGTTGTTACATCCGTTTCATTGTATATTTGGGGTGTAGCAGTACACAGAAGTCACGTGCTTGCCTTTTTCTGTTTATTTTAAACAGGCAGACGGGTTTTGTCACAATTAGCTACAGAACTAAAAAGCTTTTTGTGATAAGAAAAAGTACGAAATAAATAGAATAATAAAAAATAGGATGTTATTATTAGGAGATCGTGTAGGCCTCTTAAGCTTTCAAAGGTTAAGCCCAACACTTTCCTAAAACAACAGAAAAACATTAATTATGCGTTAAATGTAGGTCTATCCATCTGTTAATGCAGCAGCCAGTGCAGTGGACATCTCTTGTTCAATCACTGCTCTTGCGTGGGTATATAAGAGACAGAGGCTGGCTTATGTACACATGCGATAGGACAGTGTCCTATATTTGTATAGTTACTCTATCTAAATGCGCTTGATGGTTATGTGTGACCAATATCTGTAGCAGCCCTTTGAGATTTGTCAAGATAAAAGAATTTAAACTTTTATATTAGCACAACTCATGTAGCCTCTTCCACTATCAGACCAAGTGGTTCTGATCCCTTTAAGTCGGCACAGAAATGGTTTCTTTTCCACTTGGTGCTGATAACGTAACTCTTTGGAATGTAATACAAATGCGCTAGTCGTTGCCTTTGTAAGTCTTTGATAAGTACAATGTAAACCGCTAAATGAATGATGATCAGATAATTTTGTTTTTGGCACTACTTTTTTCAGATATTTACTTTGTTGAATAACAAAAAGTAAATAAATAAATAGGACGCTTCCACTTAGCCACCTATGGAGAAACTGGCAGCCAGGGAACAGAATAGTGATATATGCACACATTGGTTCCTGAAATTTGCATCTCGTGTTTCTAAATCAAAAAAAAAAATAATAATAATAATTACTAATGCTTACAGTAGCTTCTAAGACTTTACACACCTGAAACTTGTCTATAGCACTTGTTCACTGCTGCTCTTATAGTTGTGTAAATTGCTTCCTTGTCCTCATTTGTAAGTCGCTTTGGATAAAAGCGTCTGCTAAATGACTAAATGTAAATGCATTCTGTGAGAAATGGCTCTTCGGTTGTTTCAATGCTGTGTTTTTTTTCTGCCTTCCTCCGGTGATGAGCACATCTGATCTAACAGTATTCATTATCAAAGTACATGAACCAAACTGCGACACCCATACCATGACGATTTAAGATGAATACATGTACAGTTACACCCCTATTGTATAATGTTATCTGAAGCAAGATATTTGGCCAATAAGAGGGTGGCTGGGGCTATCTGTCATTAGTGATGGCCACTTTCAACATGCTGCCTAATGAAGCCTTTATACAAATCTTGCGAATCTTTTATTTTTTAAAAAAAAGTGGTGCTGTTATGGCATAACTATTTCAAAATTAGTAGTATTTGTAGTATTTACAGATGTTTTTGTTCAGCTTTTGTCATTATTTTGTGTTGCCTTGAATTCCTTGTAACATCAATCATTTTGCTAAGAAATTGGTTCATTTGATTCAAAGCTTTGAATACATTTGTTTCTCGCATCACTGTCCACCAGTGTCACAAAAATGTAACCAAACAATGTTTTACCCATATGTAAATCAATTGCATCTGATTATAAGCTTCACCTTGTAAAAACTGCATTGTGAAAGTGGTGTACCAGTGATATTTTACCATTTCATCCAGAAACAGTGTAATTTAGGTTAAAAAACACACAATTACAAATGCCATAAGCATGTATTTAAGTTCCCCTTTCTATGACAAGTCCTTAAATTGAACCGATAAAGGAATCAAAAGAGTAATGGAAGTAAAAATGTCACTGTTTACAAAGCATGTTTTCAAAGACTGCATCTTATTTAATTAAAGAAGTATTTAAGCAGTTCATATTCTCCATTTAAATGTATCTCACTGTTCCCAGGTCCACACAGATTAAGACGTATTCATGGGACAATGCTCAAGTGCTGCTGGTGGGAAATAAGTGTGATATGGAAGACGAGAGGGTTGTTGCTGGAGAGAGAGGAAGACAGTTGTCCGAACAGCTAGGTGAGTTTTCCTGATTTTTATTTTTTTTTGCATCTAAAAAGAATGTTTATATGCTAATCTGATGTAATCAAGCTTTGTCAAATGTTTCATTTATCTTAATGTCAATTAGGTAGCTCTGAATTTTCAGAGCTTGAAGTACTGTAATGGGTGCAGTGTCAGTATTATTGTTAAATTTATGAAAGTTAATGATTTTTGTTTTCTCGTTTAAGTTGCTATAACTTTCAATTTAGTTGTAGTTTGCTTCCTTAATTGTTTTGTTAATTGTAGTTTTTTTTTGGAGCACATTTCTGTTTGGTTTTTCATATAGTTAACATAAACTGTCCAGTGTTTAGTGTTTGCACAGCTTACATGAACTCTTGTGCAAACCTCTTAGTAATAAAATTAAAATATAAGTTTGAACCCACACTGAACCAAAGAACAGGCAAATCCAACGTAAACTTATAAAAGTAAAAATTATTTAGATTTCAGACAAACATCTTTATATTAAAGATAATATATGTAGTTAAACAGCTCTAGTTTACATTTTTGGCAGATGAAGAAAAGACAAGATGTTTCATGTTTGTATGGAAAAGATGTTTTTGTACATATAATTATGCACTTGACTGATGTTTGGCTGTAAAAGCACCATCTAAAAGGTCTCTTTAAAGGGCCCATATTTTACCTCTTTTTTTAAGATTTAATATTAATATTATGGTTCTTCTGAGTGTGTCAGTTTAGGTTCAGTTTAAAAACACAATTCAGATTTTTTTATTATAATGTGTTAAAAAGTGTCATGTTGGGGGCGTGTCCACAGTCGCTGATTTATGGTGTGTTGCTTCACATGTAGATTAGTTTCGGCTTCCCGCCAACGTAACAAGGGGGCGGGGCCATGAGCTCACCCGCTCTGCGTTTGCAACAGACAGGCAGACGGAAAAGGAGAGAGAGAGGATCACCATTCAGTCGTACATGTACGACTCTGACACAGACCAAGCAGAGAGTACAAAATCACTTGTGTCTTTGTACAGTTTTACAGCCAACTGTGTGCTAGTTTCAAGTGCCGAGCTTGTACACAGAAACGAATAACCACGCACACTGAATTAACTTTGACTGATGCACCGGGTGCGCCGTTCGAAGCCGCGACACGGCACACCAGACACTCTCTGTAGCGCGGCAGAAACATGAAGTGTCCCGAATCGTCGCACCACACCTTTTTGAATTCTAAACATAGGTTTCTGCAGCGGTCCGCGGCGCCCAGCCGTCGACTTGAGTGTACCCTGATAGAAACCTATGTTTAAAATTCTAAAACGCATGTTCCTTTAGTGATATCGCTTCGACTCACGCTGAAAATGGCAGACGGGAATTAACAAACTGAGGATATGATGAAGCGCCTCTCAATCAATATTGGTGGGCGGGGGGACCGCTCTCCTACGTCAAGTAGCGGTCGGTTTGAAAACCGCTCCAATTGGTCCTCCGTTTTTTATGTTGTTAAATTGAAACAAAAAAAGCACTGGGTGTGCTTATATCACCCCAATATGACAGTCTATACACCGTACATGCACAAATGTCTGTCCAAACAGCTTGAAAAGTAGATTTTTTACCATAGCTGCCCTTTAAATTGCCACAGGTTTTTCTGCCATAGAATACGTGCTTATTAATTCGGAAAACTATTATTTATTTTTGCAAAAAAATTATTTAGAAGTTATTTCAGTAGATATATGAATGTTGATGAATGTTTTTAGTTGACTTTATAGTTTTTCATTTGACTAAGAATTTTAGTCCTAGTTTCTGTTTACTAAAATAATTTACATACAGCAGGTAAATAAGTATTGTGCGCATAACAATTTTTCTCAGATAACATATTCCTAAAGGTGCTGTTAGCTTGGAAGTTTTTACGAGATATCTG
This sequence comes from Danio aesculapii, assembly GCF_903798145.1. NCBI lineage: Eukaryota > Metazoa > Chordata > Actinopteri > Cypriniformes > Danionidae > Danio > Danio aesculapii. The sequence continues at coordinate 24,716,932 of NC_079436.1, forward strand.
TAACTTCCAAAGTAATCTATATATACAAAGAAAACAAAACTAATTCGTTTGGAACAGGGGTCACCAACCCTGTTCCTGGAGAGCTACCTTCCTGCAGAATTCAGCTCCAACCTTGATTAAACACAACCAAACCAATTAATTAGGACCTGAAGCAGTACTTGATAATTACAGACAAGTGTGTTTGATCAGGGTTGCAACTGAAATGAGCAGGAAGGTAGCTCTTCAGGAGCAAGGTTGGTGACCCCTAGTTTATAAATGAAGTTATACGTAATTAAATAAAATGACCCAAGGAAATGGGTATTGAACACAGGAAGAAAGGAAGGTTTAAAATAACATGGAATACCCAGACAGCAGATGAAATCTCTCAGTAGTTATTCAGCAACCCTCTGCCCCTCATCAGTGTAAATGAATATTAGCTGCTTCAGTCACAACACCTACATTACCAGATGTTGAAGATGAAACCAGGGTGGACATTTCAGCAAGACAATGATTTCAAACACAGCCAATGAAACACAACTGATTTCTGAAAAGAAAATAAAGCTGCAGATAGTCCGATCAGATTTCATAGAAGACACCCACAGAATCAAGAAGATTTAAAGACTTTGTTGAAGTTTTAGGAACAAAATACCTGACCAATGCATGTGACTCCCTTCTCCATACAAGAAATGTCTTAAGCAATCCTTTTATAGAAAGAATTAAATACCTTTCAGTAGTAGTTATCTCTGTGTGTCATTCCAATGTTATTGCGTATAACTAAGTTTTCAGATTGATTTTGTTACAGGCTTTGAGTTTTTTGAAACCAGTGCCAAGGACAATATAAACGTGAAGCAGACATTTGAGCGTCTGGTGGACGTAATCTGTGAGAGAATGTCAGAGAACCTGGAGTCAGCAGATCCATCCATGACTGGAAACAAGCAGGGTCCTGAGCTCTCGGAGCAACCGCAGCGCTCGCACACAGACTGCGCTTGCTAACCGGAATCACTCGCAAACGCAGACTGAACAATGGAAAGCTTTGGTAAGAGAAGAGCTGATGAGATGCAGAGAGCCTGTCTTTTTCTGCCAGCATCTTTATACCAGATTTTGAATGATTACAAGTCGATTTAGGGTCTAATGAATTCCAACGTGAAATCGGGTGAATGACAATTTGTGGTCCAAATTCACATAAATATCCTCAGTTTGTTGGCAAGACATATTCAATTCTTTTCTAAACAGACAATTACAGCTTTACGATCAGACTTTAGTGTGGAAAACATCAGCATGAAGGCTCATGATCGATTAAATCTTAAACTTGAACTATCCGTAAAGTACTGTTTCACTCTTTTATGAAAGTAAAGAGTGAATACCGAAGTCGCACTAATTCATTTGCTCCCTATCACTTTTAAATAACAGCAGGTGTATTTTATTATACATATTATATTATATAAGTAAAATGCTATATGTGTCATAATCAATGTTATTAGGAAAAAATAATTACCATGTGCTTAAATGCTACTTGTTTTGTAAAATGAAGAAATTATTGTTATTATTATTATCATTATTATTATTATTATTATTACTGAATTTAAGTCACATGATCAGTCTTGTTTAGTCCAGTTCATCCACATACTGATGATTATTTTACCACATGTATGAGTGTCTGTGTGCATGTTAGTATGCCATCCTAGTATAGATATTTTGTTTACAAGAATAGATAGGGGGTTTATTATCATTCTACTGGCTGAAAGCAAAAGCATCATCAAGGAATGAGTTATTGGGCTTTAAGTGTGTATTTTGAAGAAACAGTAATATTAAAAACTAATGTTATTTGCTTTAAGTGCTCATTTTGGCATCAGAAACAAATCCTGCAAAGATATTAAGATAATTTACTGAAAATGCATCACTGATTAATCACTTGTTAGTGAACACGATACTGTTGTTAATTATGTTACGATTAAGCGTTAATTTACTGATTTATTTATTGCATATTTATTTTCATGCATTTTATTGGCGTATGACTTCTGTTTTCGATCAAGAGAGCTACTGCTATTCTTACAGAATAGGCTTAGATCCCTGAAATGTCTCACTTTTAGAGTTTTATATACAGAAGGATGCAGTGAATGTATGAACCTCCTGTGTTATGTGATTTTTTTTCCCCCCTATGCAATGCAGAAGATTTCTCATACCAAATAGTAACTATAAATGCAGGGACACTGTTTGTAATGTGCAAAATTTATCATTTCTACCTTTTATTTATATCCTGTTTACGGTCCGTCTAAAACAAAGGAATTAACTTTTTTTTATACAGAGACATAATTTGACACATTAGAAAGCTTTAGATGTTGGAGTTGGAGGACTAGTAGATTTGGTTTTGATACTCTTTTTGTAGTTTGTCATTTTGAGTTGTACAATAGTTCTGCTACTGTTTCTGCACTATGACGGATGTCATTTTTAAGAAATGGCTCACAGGTTTTAAGTGTGGTACATCATATAATGCTGTTTTTCACTCTTGGACAGAATGATTAAAATAATCCACTACACTAGCAACGGATATGCGCAGGACACTTAATGTTACGAGTTTTATTCCAAATGAAATGGCCACATGCATCTGTTTGAGTTCAATAAAAGCTTTGTTTGGAATCTGTTGTGTTGTGAGTGACTGTCATTGGGAATGATCTGTGCCTTCATATGATTTGTAATCAGGGTCACTGTGTGATGATGGCCTATGCAACTTGTAGAACGTTCAGGGGGGAACAGTAAGTCTTCAAATGAACAGTTTGATAAATGAAAGATATTTATGGATGCTATATTAACCACACCTTGCCAGTACAAGGTTGGACACATTTGTCTTCAGAATGAATTAATTATTTGTGGCAGACATTCAACAGGTTGCTAAAACATTCCTCCCCACATTGCAGTCATATATATGGCAATATATGCAAATTAAATATGTGACATATCGGTTCATATTTAAATTTCATTAATAGAATGTAAAATATGCTACATTTTTTATTTTGAAAAGGTAAAGGTAAACTTTAAATATTTTTAATAATGAAAAAACAAAACAAGCAGGTGGCAGCTCCTCACCGAAACTACCTCGCTGCATAGCTATTATCTCTAAAAGAGATCGAGTAAAATACCTGAATTGTTTGCTTATTATATATATATATATATATATATATATATATATATATATATATATATATATATATATATATATATATATATATATATATATTGAAGTCAGAATTATTAGCCCTCCTGAATTATTAGCTCCCCTGTTATTTTTTTGCCCCAATTTCTCTTTATCGGAGAGAAGATTTATTCAAAATATTTCTAAACAATAGTTTTTATAACTCTTTTCTAATAAGTTTATTTAAATTTATTTATTTAAATTTATTTTATCTTTGTCATGATGACAGTAAAGATTATTTGACTAGATATTTTCCAAGACACTTTTATACAGCTTAAAGTGACATTTAAAGGCTTAACTGGGTTAATTAGGTAACTAGGCAGGTTAGGGTAATTAGGCAAGTTACTGTATAATGATGGTTTGTTCTGTAGACTATCGAAAAAAAAATTAGCTTAAAGGAGCTAATAATATTGACTTTAAAACTGTTCATGAAAAAATAAAAGCTGCTTTATTCTAGCCGAAATAAAACAAATAAGACTTTCTCCAGAAGAAAAAATATTATCAGACATACTGTGAAAATTTCCTTGCACTCTTAAACATCGTTTGGGAAATTATATAAAAAAAAAAAAAAAATATATATATATATATATATATATATATATATATATATATATATATATATATATATATATATATATATATATATAATAATCTTTGTATTTTTTTACACCTATGCACACCCTAACCTGCAAAACAGTCACTGCCAATGGAATAAATGACCTTTTTACGTTCCATTTAGCCAATGGTGTATGCAATGGTGTAATAGTATTATTTATACTCGAATTATAGATTATATATAGCATACACATACTATTTCATATTCTATGTGCTATTATTAATTAATCTTTTCAGATATAATGTACTATTTTATTCTACAATATTGTATAGAATTTGTACTATTGTAATAATGTGTGATTCATTGCTTTTTATAAACTGTTTTTGTTAACTTTTATAAAACTGTAAGAAAAAGGAGAATTCCAGCACTTAAAGTGATAATACATCTCTCTTTACATTAAAAGTTTGACATTTCTTACTTCTGAGTAACTGGATTTTTTTCACTCCACAAATTTATAATCATTTAATAAAAATAAGTCCTTGTTGTATTTTCTATCCGAGAAAACAGCAGCTCCTCCATTCAGTTGCGTGTTTATAGTGCACTGATGACCGGAATCCGCGATTTCGAGCAACGGACCAAAGCTGACCATACTGGTTAGATACAGATGAATTGCCTGAAAAATAAGACTTATATGCATGCAAAATATAATATAAACATACAAAAGTTAGCCGAACTGAGAATCAAACTTGCTATTATTTATTTACTCAAAATATGGTGTTACAGGGACCCAAATCCTTAAGAGAATTATTATTATTATTATTATTTTTCACGACTTCACGATTATCACGCACTGCATCTTTAAGGTGATTCAACATGGCGTTGCTGTGGTTACCATAGTCACTGGCGTTCTAAAAAGAATGTGTTCGAAAAACGGAAGATGGCGTTGAGAAACTAGTGTGACCTCCATTAAGTGTCTAACCGTCGCTGACATTAGCGGTATGTAAAGGTAATTTTAGGTTATTATATTTGGTTGTTTCGACGTGGTTTTGCTGAAGAACACTAAAGGTTTTATTATTTCTCTCTGTCATATCGTTCCAGATAATTATATTAGTTTTTTGACGTCTTTTTTTGGTTAGACTGTAGATTGTACTGAATGTTGGTTGGAATTGGAGATTGCTGTATTGTCGACTTGTCAATTTTAGGATTTTGAAGATATATATATATATATATATATATATATATATATATATATATATATATATATATATATATATATATATATTCTTTTGTGTACTCTGTTATCTTCTTTAGTAGCCTATTTATAATTGAAAAATGCCATTTGTTATGTTGTCAGGTTGGTGGACCGATAGATACAGTATATTTTGTTTGTTTGTATGCTTCATTGCTATCTAATTTAACATTTGCAGATTGTTATATGTTATATTTCTGTTGTATTATTTATTTGTAATTTATGCTGTCATTTGTTTTATTGACAGTTTTACTAATTATTGTAACACATTTATCTATTCTAAGTTTATAGATTGTCATCTTGTAGAGTATTTACTTATACAGTAGCTGTGAAATATTATTTGTTAGTGTTAGAACAGAACCATACTGGAGACAATGGTAGATGAAACCTCCAAAGAAATGTATTAAGATGAATTAAAGACTTGACATCTTTCTATTGTATTTTGCAGACTGGAATGAACCACATAGAGAAAAATGGGATCACACAGCTCAGCAACGACTTTATTGTCAGGAATTTATTTTTAAAAATCAGATAGAGGGGTGCATCGATGGACGTCCTTCCAGGATGAAAGGCGTGCTGTTTGGTATAGATCAGTGGTTCTCAAACCTTTTCACAGTTCAAAAACAGGGCAGATTCATTCATAAAAATAATGTCAGTCACTTTAAACTTTATAAATCTGAACTGGACGGTGCTTACATATAAATAAAAATTAGTTTAAAAGTTAATTAAAATCAGTAATGTTCGTACAACAAATTTGTATGGGGAGAGCGGGGATAGTTGTACTTTTATTATATTTCTCTATATATCTTTGAGATCTTGAGTTATGCTATTAAATGGCTTATAAGTTATTTTTGCAGCACAAACAGAAAATGTGGACACTTTTGAGTTTCAAACCGGAGGAGTCAAATGTATCAATTCACCCCACAATCTGGGGTAGTTGTAACACACCCAGTGGTGAGATGTAACATTATAAAATAAGAATTATGACCAAAAAATATTAAGCTTTCAGTATAATTTGTGTGTGTCTGTGTTACAAACCTGAATAAAATGTGCATAAGCTTAAACAATTGAACACTATTTGTGTGTGCAGTCTTCATGAGCTCACAGAGGACAAACACTGAGCTTAAACTACTTTGACCTCTTTCTCTTTTAAGAGCTATAGGAATACTGACATTAAATCATATAAATAGAGTTTTAAATGATGTTGCTAGCAAGGGTTTTGTTGTTATAACTGACCCAGCGTCATGTGACCATGAATCTGTTCTCCTTACAGCTAACAGCTAAAACTTTATCACCAACAATGTGGATTAAATATATCCATACACAGACACACAAATTACGTGAGTTTAACTACAAATCAGGCATTGCTATCTCAAACATAATTAAAGTAAAAAATATTGCTTTCTTAGCTGAAATGTCATTTTTCACATCTAATATCTGCTGTGTCTGTCACAGGACTTTACAGTTTCATATGTGGTATGGGGACTAATATATGTAAAGTGAATCAGCTGATTTTTCACTGTAGTTTCCGGTTTAAGAGATTGGAAGTGTTACAACTATCCCCGCTCTCCCCCTTGAAATCTAAACATGCACTTGTATTTTAAATATATGATTCACAATTAAATATAATGAGAGATTAGACCTGCTTACTGCGCGTCATTTAAAGTATGTGTTTCAGAAAAGCCAGTGATTGTAAATACATTGTTTGACCAATCCATCCATGATTTATCAATTCATAAGTGCAGCATTTCCATGATCTGGTGGAATTGAGATCATATCTTAAGTAAACATTGGAGTTTGTGTAAACTGTGCACCCGACCATCGTTTTCAGGCTGACTCGGGTAAGGTTTACGGGTGCTCTGTCTGTGCACACAGAGACTAACTTTAATTTTTGTGCTTCTCCAAGCTGCAAACATGGCAAATTTGCTAGAGTCTATGTTCTGCGGCCCGCACCATTTGAATCACATCCAGATTCATTTAAATCTGAGGTAACAAACTAAATCGTAAGACACGCCGCTAAGCTATTTACATAACATGCATCGAAAACACGCATTATTTAACACAACTACGAACACATTTTAACACGTTTGTCATAATTATTTTACCAGTGATGCAGCATGGGGAAATTCCTGAGTTTGCAGTAACTGAAATGCAAACAGGACTGGTCTGCAAAAGCACTTCTCTAGCTTGTGTCTGGTCGAGAGCTCCACGTTTTTTTAGATACTTAGCATCTGATGACGTGACGCATTAAACGTATTAATCACAATGGTGTGATCATACACTATAAGGAACAGCCAATTCTGATCACATCGGAGTTATTGTACGTGTCAAAGAGTAAAAGAGTGTTCATATATTTGTAATTTCTATTCAGTGATTCGACCGCGTACCACTAGATGGAAGCCCGTGTACCACATTTTGAGAACCACTGGTATAGATAGTTAGATAGGCCTGTGTTAGGTTTTTCCTTATTCAGCTAATAGATAGCAGGCTGAAGAGGAAGACTCACAAGAGAATTGGTGGAGATTTATATACAAAATCCTGGAGAACAGCAGGAAGGGTTTTGTGTGGGGCTGTTTTTTTTTTTTTTTTTTTTTTTTTGCAGATTGGACTGGAGTAGATGAAGGAAGACTCACAAGGGGAACAGTGGAGATATACTTGAAGACCTGGAGCTCAGGAAGCAGGTAGAACTGCTTAAGCAAACTGAACAATGGAGTTAGTTTTCCAAGAAATGTATTGAGATTAATTAATGACTTGGTATCTTTCTCTTTGGCAGATTGGCATGGAGCATGCGGAGGAACAGGGAAACACACGTCAGTAAAGAGAAGTACATCATAATAAATTAGGTACTGCCTTACATTTTTAATTGAATTAAATCAACTTTACAAAACATTTTAAAGTTATATACTTTAATTTTTAGAGAGTAAGTGTCACAGAAGGGAAATGATTCAGGTGAACAATATAAACGAGGATTATTTACAGGATGGCAGGTGAGTATAAGCAGGGGAGTATATTGATGCAGATGATACAACCATGAACATAAACTGGATATTTGACTGTGCAGGCTTGGAGTCGGAGACCACAGACGGCAAACAGGATGAAGGAACCAGACGAGGAACCAGGAGCCACCACACTAGGAGAGACATGGAAGACACTGGAGACGTAAGTAAACTGATATCTAAGAATCACCACTGATGGTGTATAGGGAGTTCAGTCCTTTCTTTACTAGCAAAGAGGCCGAACACATTATTGTAACTCATTTATCTGTTCTAAGATTACAGATTGTCATCTTGTATAGTATTTACTTATACAGTAGCTGTGAAATATTATTTGTTAGTGTTAGAACAGAACCAGACTGGAGACAATGGTAGATAAAACCTCCACAGAAATGTATCAAGATGAATTAGACTTGACATCTTTCTATTGTATTTTGCAGATTGGAAAGAACCACATGGAGAAAAAGGGAATCACACACCTCAGCACCAACTGGATGGTCAGGAATTTATTTTTTAAAAATCAGATTGACGAGTGAATTGATGAACATCCTCCCAAGATGAAGGAGTGGTGGTTAATATAGATAGATGGTTAATTAGGCCTTGTCTGAGTCAGCTTTTCTTTTTTAGGTAATGGAGAGAGAGCAGGCAGAAGAGGGAGACTCACAAGAGCATCGGTGGACATTTACCTAAAAAATGCTGGAGGACTCTGTCAGTGCTGTCTATAGGTGCGTCCCAAATCGCATACTAATACACTTTTCTATGCCATTTTGTAGTATAAATAGTGTAAATAGTGCGTTCACACTGAAATATTCTAAAAAGATTAAGTGCACTTTAATTTCCCGGATGATGCACTTATTTAACTGTTAAAGTTAAGTGTGGACTGTTGGACACTTCACACACTCAACAGCCACAGTTTTGATCATGTAGTGGAAGGGGTCGAGCTATCAGGCACTTTAGTTTGATTACTTTATCTTGGATTATGAAAGCAAAATTCTCCTACGAGAGTGATTGTACCGCTTCCTGATGGTGAATGAGGTTATACTCATAGCAGGTGTTATTTGATAGTTTGGTAATTTGTTTCAGTAATTTGGCAACAGTCAAACATCATCTGGGAAACGGTTTGAATTTACGGTTAGTAAAAAACCGTTAGTGTTTTATTTGGGATGACACTACATACATATACTTTACTGTTGAGTGTGTAAGTGCATAGTGTATATGTTCATAGTGTATAATGTGTCATTTGGGATGCAGCTTTTGTCTTTTGCAGGTTGGAGTGGAGCAGATGAAGGAGACTCACAAGGGGAACAGTAGAGATATACTTGAAGACCTGGAGCTCAGGAAGCAGGTAGAACTGCTTAAGCAGACTGAACAACGGAGTTAGTTTTCAAAGAAATGTATTAAGATGAATTAGACTTGACATCATTCTACTGTATTTTGCAGTTTGTAATGGACCACATGGAGAAAAAGGGAATCACACACCTCAACAAAGACCGGAAGGTCAGGAATTTCTTTATAAAAAATCAGATTGACGGGTGCATGGATACAGGAGTGGTGGTTGGCATAGATGGTTAATTAGGCCTTGTCTGAGTCAGGTTTTTCTTTTTCAGGAAATGGAGAGAGAGCAGGCAGAAGAGGGAGACTCACAAGAGCATTAGTGGAGAACAGCAGGCAGGGCTTTGTTGGTGCTGTCTTTGTTTTTTGCAGATCGGTAAGGAGCAAAAGAAGGAGACTCACAAGGGGAACAGTGGAGATACACTTGAAGACCTGGAGCTCAGGACGCAGGTAGAAGTGCTTAAACAGACTAAACAATGGAGTTAGTTGTAAAAATTTATTAAAATTAATTAAATACTTGATATCTTTCTCTTTGGCAGATTGGCATGAAGCGTGTGGAGAAACAGGGAAACACACGGATGGGTGCATGGATGATATCCTACGAGGAAGTGGGTGGTGGCGGGCATAGATTGTTTTATAGATGTCTTGTCTGTGGCTGTTATTTACATTGTAGGTTATGGAACCACAACAGGCAGAAGAGGGAGACTCACAAGCAGAATGATGGATATATATCTGAAGAACACTGGAGAATGGATGGGTGGATGAATGAATGAAAAATAGATGTCCTTCCAATAGGAAGGGGGTGGTGGTGGGCTTAGATAGCTAATTGATGTCTTGTCTGTGACCGGTGTTTTTTTTTTAAGTAATGCACACAACATGCAGAAGAAGGAAACTCACAAGCTCATAGGTTGAGATTTATCTAAAGAACACTAAAGAACCTCTTGTGCATTGCTGATGTTCACTAAGCATGTAAAGCTCTGTTAGTAGTGTCTTTGTCTTTTACAAACTGGAGTGCAGCATGTGGAGTAAAATATGAGTTACACACCTCAGCAATGACTGGAAACTGATGGTTAGAGACTAGGTATTTCCTGAATAGATGATGGATGGATGGATGGATGAATAAATGAAAAATAGATGTCCTTCCAAGAGGAAAGGGGTGGAGATGGGCATAGATTGTTAGATGTCTTCTCTGTGGCAGTTATTTAAACTGTACACTGTTAAACCTTGCTGTAGATTGTGCGGTAAATAACCCTAAAATAGCTAGTGTTTTGCTGTAATAAAAGAAAACAGTATTTACTGTAAAATAAGTAGAATTTGTATGAAATTGGAGTAGGGTCTGTCTGCGGACTACACAAAGAGGCTTTAGGGGCATAACTTGTAGTATGTTAAAGGCGTAACTTGAAGTTATAGAGACCCACATGTCAAAACCATGTTGTCTGCAAGATGGCACTGTACATCAGTTATTATCATTTACAGCTACTCCACACCTAAACCCAACCATCACAGTTATTAACGTCTATACCTACCACAACCCTAAACCCCAACCATCATCGTTATTAACGTCTACACCAGGGCTGTTCAAACTCAGTCCTGGAGGGCTGTTGTCCTGCAGATTTTAGTTCCAACCCCAATTAAACACACCTGAATCAGCTAATCAAGCTCGTTCTAGATATACTAGAAAGCTCCAGGCAGGTATGTTGAAGGAAGTCGGAGCTAAACTATGCAGAACACCAGACCTCCAGGACCGAGTTTGGACACCCTAGGTCTACACCTACCCCAACCATCACAGTTATTAACATCTACACCTACCACAACCCTAAACCAACCATCATCGTTATCAACGTTTACACCGTCCCCAACCCTAAATCTAACTGTTAGGGAAGCAGACGGACAAGTTAGGTGAGTATATGATGAAAGATGTTTATTACAGCAGCGGAGCACAAAAGGATAACAATGGGGATGTGAATGTAGTTTGGTTGAGCTGATATTACTTCTTCGGGGCAGGATGAATGACAGACACTGAGGGAGACCGAATGCACACACCAGAGGGCTTGCGAGGAAGACAGACTGACGACACACTCAATATGACAGGACACCGGGAACACTGGACAGACTGGAACGAAACAGAGATCAGGTAAGTTCAAGAGATTAGATAAAGGTGATAGTGACTACCAGGAGGGACTCGCTATGAGTCCGCTTCGTGGGAACGAGACCGGACAATGAGTGAAGTGAGGTGTGTGCTTATATAGTGAGTCTGAGTGATTGGGTGCAGCTGTGCGTGGTTAATACTCAGGTGATGATGCTCGTTGCGTGATATTGGTGGAAGAGCCTGGCCAATCCGTGACATTACCCCCCTCCCCAGGGCCCGCTCCTGAGGGCCTAAACCTCCGACGCCATGGTGGTCTACCACGTCCACGAGGTGCTGGGAACTCGGGGTGATTGGAGTGGAACTCCTCCATAAGTGCGGGATCTAATATATCTGATTTAGGGACCCAAGACCTCTCCTCCGGACCATATCCCTCCCAGTCGACAAGATATTCCAGATGACCACCACGACGTCGGGAACGTAGAATGTCCTTGACCTTATAAATGGACCCTTCCGTTTCCGACGGAAAGTGGGGGAGGGGGTTCCTCTTCATGGCCAGGCTCTGTGGAGGGAATCAGAGGGTTGTGAAAGGGTTTGAGGAGTGACACGTGGAATGTGGGGTGGATTCTGTATTGTGGTGGTAACTGTAACTTATAAGTGACTGGGTTGACCTGTTCCAGGATGGTGAAGGGACCAACAAATCTGGGACTAAGTTTCCGGGAGGGCAGTCGCAAGCGGATGTCTCTGGTGGAGAGCCAAACTTTCTGCCCCGGAGCATAGATAGGACCTGGAATCCTCCTCTTGTCGGACACTTCCTTGGCTCTGCGAACTGCCCTCTGGAGATGGTGATGAGCATCGTCCCAGACCCTCTCGCTCTCCCGGAACCAGTAATCCACTGCGGGGACATCAGAAGGTTCGCCATCCCAGGGAAAGAGTGGAGGTTGGAAGCCCAGAATACACTGGAATGGAGTAAGTCCGGTGGTAGGTTGCCGCAGGGAATTCTGGGCATATTCCGCCCAGCCCAGAAACTGGCTCCAGGAGTTCTGATGACCGCCCCACTTCTTGAATCTTCCTCTCAGTCTGGCCGTTGGTCTGTGGGTGATAGCCAGACGAGAGGCTGACGGTCACACCTAGGAGTCTAAAAAAGGCTTTCCATAGTCTGGAGATGAATTGGGGTCCTCGGTCCGAGACTATATCTTCAGGTAATCCAAAACATCGAAAGACATGGTTAAATAGGTTTTCGGCGGTTTCTAGGGCTGTGGGCAGACCCTTCAAAGGAATCAGACGACAGAATTTGGAGAATCGATCTACAATGACTAAAATGCAAGTATTACCTTCAGATGATGGGAGGTCTGTCATGAAGTCAACTGCTAGGTGTGACCAGGGGCAGTTCGGGATGGGCAAGGGATGGAGTTTTCCTGCAGGTAGATGACGAGGACTCTTTGACATAGCGCATTCTCTACAGCCTTGGATGTATGTCCTCACATCCCTCGCCATGTTCGGCCACCAAAAGTGTTGGGATAGCAGCGAGAGGGTGTTGTTGGCCCCGGGATGCCCTGTGCCCAGAGATGTATGACTGGAATGAATGAGATCTACCCGCTGATTTTCAGGGATGAAGCGTCGATTGGGGGTACAGCCCGGCGGAGTTCTGGACTCTGGGGTGGCGACAACTGTTGGAGCGGACCATGTGATGGGACAGACAGTGATCTGATCTGGGAGGATTTTGGCCGGGGTCTCAATGATTTCCTGCTGGTCATGGATTCTGGAAAGGGCATCTGCTCGGATGTTTTTGGATCCTGGTCGATATGATATGGAGAACTGAAATCTGGAGAAGAATAAGGACCACCGGGCTTGACGAGGACAGAGTCTTTTTGCATCTTTGAGGTACTGTAAATTTTTGTGATCTGTGATCACCTGGAATGGATGTTTAGCTCCCTCTAACCAGTGTCGCCACTCCTACAGGGCGAGCTTGATGGCTAGAAGTTCTCGGTTCCCGATGTCATAGTTCCTTTCCGCCGGGCTGAGCTTCCGGGAGAAATAGGCGCATGGATGTAGTAGTGAGGGAGTACCATGGAGCTGGGACAAGATGGCTCCCACTCCGGTGGTCGATGCATCCACCTCGACCACGAAAGGTAAGTCGGGATTGGGGTGAGTCAGGAGTGGAGCTTGCGTAAAGGACTTCTTGAGTCTTTGGAAGGCTGCGGCAGCTTCGGGTGGCCAGGATAGCGTTTTGGGTTGATTCTTTAGGAGGTTGGTGAGCGGAGCAGTGATGAGACTGTAGTTGTGGATGAAACGTCGATAGAAATTGGCAAATCCTAGGAATCGTTGTAGTTCTTTAATGGTTTTGGGTTCAGGCCAGGAGATGACGGAAGTGACCTTCCCCTCGTCCATGCGAACCCCTTTTCGATCAATGATGTATCCGAGGAACTGAACAGATGGTAAGTGAAATGAGCACTTCTCAGCCTTGAGATACAATTTATGTTTCCTTAGGGTTTGTAGGACCTCCGCAACGTGGTGGCGATGTTCGGCCTCACTCCGGGAGTAAATCAGGATATCATCAATGTAGACGATGACGGAGATATGGAGGAACTCCCGGAGGACTTCGTGAATGAAGTTCTGGAATACGGAGGGGGCGTTGACCAGACCATAGGGTATGACCAGGTACTCGTAGTGCCCAGTAGGGGTCACAAACGCTGTCTTCCATTCGTCCCCCTCGCGTATTCGTACCAGATTGTATGCGCTGCGGAGGTCCAACTTGGTGAATATCCTGGCGGATCAGAGTTGTTCCAGGGCCGCAGGGACGAGAGGAAGTGGATACCTGAATTTGATGGTGCCTTGGTTCAGAACTCGATAATCTATACATGGCCGCAGCCCTCCATCCTTCTTGGCCACGAAGAAGAAGCTTGAGGCAGCGGGTGACGTGGACTGGCGAATATACCCCTGACTCAGAGCCTCCTGAATGTACTCCTCCATGGCCTTAGTTTCCGGAAAGGGCAACGGGTAGATCCTACCTCTGGGCATAGGAGCATCTGGAAGCAGGTCCATGGCGCAGTCCCATGGCCGATGTGGAGGTAGCTGGGAAGCTCTCTTAGGGCAAAATAAGTCCTCGTATGAGGAGTAGATCTTCGGGATCTGGATGGATCGTTTCTCGAATGGACTTTCGACAGACGTGACGTAGACGGTTAGGGGTCTCTGAATCTGCAAGGGTAGGTCGAGAAAACAGCTGGAGACGCATTCGTTACCCCATCTTTTGATTTCTCCTGTGCCCCAAGAGAGGATGGGATCATGCTTCACCAGCCACGGGCGCCCTAGGATGATGTCCATTGATGCTCCCTCCAGAACCAGAAATTGAATCTCTTCTTTGTGAAGTAAACCCACTTGGAGATTGACGGGTTCACATTTACGATGGATACGTGCCTGGGAATGGATATCGTTGGTTATAGGTTGAATCTGGTAGACGTGCGTCAAGGCTTCGGTGTGGAGCTGGAGGTGGCGACAGAGGGCGTACGAGATGAAATTTCCAGCTGACCCGGAGTCGATAAGGGCTGTGACTGAAATAGAGACAGAATGGGCAGTTAACTGAACATTGGTGGTGAGAGGGTGCATTTTTTCAACGGTAGAACTAAACACACTCACCAAGGAATGTACTGGACGAATGGGACAGTCCAGCCTGACATGTCCTTCGGCACCACAGTACATACACAGACCCCGGGTCAGCCTCCTCTGTTGCTCAGTGATTGTGAGTCTACCAGATTCGACGATCATAGGTTCTGGTTGTGGAGGGACGACTGGCTCTGGCGGAGGAAGGAGTGCTTGAGAAACTGATGGTAGGTCATGCTGGTAGACCTTCAGTCGATCAGAACATCGAAGTAATTGTTGGATGAATTTTTCCAACCCCATGGTATCGTCTAGGGCTGCCAGCTGTAACCTAAGGTGGGGCTCCAATCCGAGCCGGTAAGTTGTTAGGAGAGATCGCTCATTCCATCCACTAGCAGCAGCCAGAGTACGAAACCGGAGCGCATAGTCCTGTGTGGACATGGCTCCCTGTTTAAGGTGGTATAATTGTTCTCCGGCTGCTACTTCTCCATCTGCATGACCAAAGACCTCCTTGAAATATTTGGTAAAGGTATGAATGGAATTTGTTACCGGACCAGCTTGCTGCCAGATGGTCTCAGCCCACCGGAGAGCCTACCCAGAGAGAAGGGAGATGATGAACGCAATTTTGGACCGATCTGTGGGATATAAATCTGGTTGCATTGTGAATATCAGAGAACATTGTAATAGGAAGCCATTGTACTCCTCCGCCCCGCCAGAGTAGGGCGCTGGTCGAGCCATGGGACTGGATAAGTGGGTGGACAGTGAAGAAGTGCTCGGTGTTGGTGGTGCTTCGGGAAGTGGAGTAGCTGGCAGTAGAACTCTCTTCAGTGAGTCCACCAACTCCTGAATGGGATCGGGAGTGCTCATGCTGTAGTTGAATAAGGTCCGGTCTTCTGTTAGGGAAGCAGACGGACAAGTTAGGTGAGTATATGATGAAAGATGTTTATTACAGCAGCGGAGCACAAAAGGATAACAATGGGAATGTGAATGTAGTTTGGTTGAGCTGATATTCCTTCTTCGGGGCAGGATAGATGACAGACACTGAGGGAGACCGAATGCACACACCAGAGGGCTTGCGGGGAAGACAGACTGACGACACACTCAATATGACAGGACACCGGGAACACTGGACAGACTGGAATGAAACAGAGATCAGGTAAGTTCAAGAGATTAGATAAAGGTGATAGTGACTACCAGGAGGTACTCGCTATGAGTCCGCTTCGTGGGAACGAGACCGGACAATGAGTGAAGTGAGGTGTGTGCTTATATAGTGAGTCTGAGTGACTGGGTGCAGCTGTGCGTGGTTAATACTCAGGTGATGATGCTCGTTGCGTGATACTGGTGGAAGAGCCTGGCCAATCCGTGACACTAACCCCATCAGTTATTAATGTCTACACCTTCTCCAACCTTAAACCCAACCATCATCATTATTAACGTCTACATTTACCCAACCCTAAACCCAACCACCTGTTATTAACGTCGACACCTACCCCAACCTTAAACCCAACCACCTGTTATTACGTCTACACCTACCCCAACCCTAAACACAACCATCATCGTTATTACGTCTACACCTACCCCAACCCTAAACACAACCATCATCATTAATAACGTCTACACCTACCCCAACTCTAAATCTAAACATCAGTTATTAACGTACACCCACTAGTTGAGGAGGCTTTCATACTTGAAACTTCATTTATAATTGTACTGTTACTTTCAACCACAAGGTGCGACGCAGCAAGTGGAGTTGCATGATGCTAAATGAATCAATAAAATAATGCATGAAATGAATTGGTTATAGATAAATTTGGATAAAACTTATGAAAACATTTGGTGAAAATGTGCTCTGGTAAATTTTTCCACCATCTTGTCAACAACATCTCGTTATTTGTGACATCTCGCCTCTAACTTACTACAAGTTACGTCTCTTTATGTTAAGCCTCTGTCTTGCAGTCTGCAGACAGATACACTTCTGAAATTTTGTAGTGCAAACAATAAATTACAGTAATTTACTTTATACAGCCATTATGGTAGTAACTGGTCTTGCCTGTATCAGGTTTTTCCTTTTTCAGCTAATGGAGAGCAGGCAGAAGAGGGAGACTCACAAAAGAATTGGTGGACATTTATCTAAAAAATGCTGGAGAACAGCAGGGAGGGTTTTGTTGGTGCTGTCTTTGTTTTTTTTGCAGATAGGAGTGGAGCAGAAGAAAGAGACTCACAAGGGGAACAGTGTAAATATATTTAAAGACCTGGAACTCAGGAAGCAGGTAGAATGGCTTGAACCAACTGAAAAACTTTGTTAGTTTCCAAAGAAATGTATTAAGATTAATTAAGGACTTGATATCTTTCTCTTTGGCAGATTGGCATGAAGCGTGTGGAGGAACAGGGAAAAACACCTCAGTAATGAGAAGTACATGGTATTAAATTAGGTACTGCTTTACATTAAGTTGAATTAAATCAACTTTGTAAAACATTTTACAGTTATATACTTTAATTTTTAGAGAGTGTCACAGAAGGGAAAGGATTCAGGTGAACAATATAAACGAGGATTATTTACAGGATGGCAGGTGAGTATAAGCAGGGGAGTATATTGATGCAGATGATAAGTCCATGAAAATAAACTGGATATTTGACTGTGCAGGCTTGGAGACTAAGACCACAGACGGCAAACAGGATGAAGGAACCAGACAAGGAACCAGAAGACACCACACTAGGAAAGACATGGAAGACACTGGAGACGTAAGTAAACTGATATCTAAGAATCAACGCTGACCGTGTATTGGTGTTCCGTTCTTTCTTTACTAGCGAAGAGGCCAAACACTGAGGCTGCGTCCGAAACCGCCTACTACTCAGTTGGTACTGCATTTGAATTTAAATGTACTACTAGGCCGTTACGTTCTATACAGTATGAATGTGAGAACTATGAATAGAATTCAGACGTACTACACCCGCCATTTTGTCATGCTCACGTGACCTACCTGTGTTAGTTGCGTCGCTTCACTCACATTCATGAATTCTCTCATGGGGCATCATGGGATAGCGCAGTATGCATGGGATGCACACTTTTGAATCTCGCCGGAAATAGTAAGTCATCGGGGTACTTCTTGGATACAGATTTTCGAATGCTATGAATTCGGACATACTACTTGGCTCACATACTGATTTTAGCTTACTATTGAAGTAACGTTATGCGGTTTCTGACGCAGCCCGAGTCTGTATAGTGCTGTGATGATGATGGTGATGATGGTCAGGTGTGTGTAATTAGACTCAGGTTAGGGTGCTCGTTAGGTCTTCAGTGGGTGGAGAACCTGGTCTCACTGTGACAGTAAGTGATGGTAAGGTATTTCCTTCAGATAGATAGAGAGAGATACAGTATTTTTGTTTGTTTGTATGTTTCATTTGTATCTTGCTATCTAATTTAACATTTGCAGATTGTTATTTGTTATATTGTCAGATTATTTGATCTGTTTTAATGTATTTGTATGCTGTCAGCTTTAACACACATTGAATATTACTGTACGTCTATTGTGGGATAGATTGTCTGGTTGTTATGTTATTTATTTGTAGTTTATGCTGTCGGCCTGTTCAACATTTGCAGATTTTCATTGTTAGTTGTTCTATTGCCAGTTTTGCTAATTATTGTAACACATTTATCTGTTCTAAGATTACAGATTGTCATCTTGTACAGTATTTATTTATACAGTAGCTGTGAAATATTATTTGTTACTGTTAGAACAGAACCAGACTGGAGACAATGGTAGATGAAACTGCAACAGAAGTGAAGTTTAATATCTTAAACTAATTTCGAGAGGAGTACGTGCTCATGATTAACCCAGCTGGCTCATATTAGCTAATCACAACCCTCCAATCAAAGCCACATAAGTTCCTATATATATATATATATATATCCTCTTTTCTCTTTGCAACTATCTTCGTCTTGAAGAACCCGGGACAGTCCCGGGACAGCATGCCAAACAAGCTTCGTAAGTCATGAGCTAAGTATAAACTTTTGAAATGTATAAATATGAATTAAAGACTTGACATCTTTCTATTGTATTTTGCAGTTTGGAAAGAACCACATGGAGAAAAAGGGAATCACACAGCTCAGCAACAACTGGATGGTCAGGAATTTATTTTTTAAAAATTAGATTGACGAGTGAATTGATGAACGTCCTTCCAAGATGAAGGAGTGGTGGTTGATATAGATAGATGGTTAATTAGGCCTTGTCTGAGTCAGCTTTTCTTTTTTAGGTAATGGAGAGAGAGCAGGCAGAAGAGGAAGACTTACAAGAGCATCGGTGGACATTTACCTAAAAAATGCTGGAGGACTCTGTCATTGCTGTCTATAGGTGCGTCCCAAATTGCATACTAATACACTTTTCTACGCCATTTTGTAGTATAAATAGTGTAAATAGTGCGTTCACACTGAAATATTCTAAAAAGATTAAGTGCACTTTAATTTCCCGGATGATGCACTTATTTAACTGTTAAAGTTAAGTGTGGACTGCTGGACACTTCACACACTCAACAGCCACAGTTTTGATCATGTAGTGGAAGGGGTCGAGCTATCAGGCACTTTAGTTTGATTACTTTATCTTGGATTATGAAAGCAAAATTCTCCTACGAGAGTGATTATACCGCTTCCTGATGGTGAATGAGGTTATACTCATAGCAGGTGTTATTTGATAGTTTGGTCATTTGTTTCAGTAATTTGGCAACAGTCAAACATCATCTGGGAAACGGTTTGAATTTACGGTTAGTCAAAAACCATTAGTGTTTTATTTGGGATGACACTACATACATATACTTTACTGTTGAGTGTGTAAGTGCATAGTACATAGTGTATATGTTCATAGTGTATAATGTGTCATTTGGGACGCAGCTTTTGTCTTTTGCAGGTTGGAGTGGAGCCAAAGAAGGAGACTCACAAGGGGAACAGTGGAGATATACTTGAAGACCTGGAGCTCAGGAAGCAGGTAGAACTGCTTAAGCAGACTGAACAATGGAGTTCGTTTTCAAAGAAATGTATTGAGATGAATTAAGGACTTGATATCTTTCTCTTTGGCAGATTGGCACGGAGCATGTGGAGGAACAGGGAAACACATGGATGGGTGCATGGATGGATGTCCTTCCAAGAGGAAGTGGGTGGTGGCGGGCATAGATTGTTTGATAGATGTCTTGTCTGTGGCTGTTATTTACATTGTAGGTTATGGAACCACAACAGGCAGAAGAAATATTAGAAATAGACTCACTAGCAGAATGGTGGATATTTATCTGGAGAACACTGGAGAACACTTTGTTTATTGCTGGAGATCAGCCAGCATGTAGAGCGTTGCTAGTCTTGTTTTTGTCTTTTGCAGATTAGACTGGGGCGTGTGGAGAAATGGGAATTACATCTCAGCAATGACTGCAAACTGATGGTGTGGTTAGGTATTTCCTGAATGGATGGGTGGATGAATGAATGAAAAATAGATGTCCTTCCAAGAGAAAGGGGGTGGTGGTGGGCTTAGATAGTTAGATAGATGTCTTGTCTGTGACGGTGTTTCTTTTTCAAGTAATAGACACACAACATGCAGAAGAAGGAAACTCACAAGTGCATAGGTTGAGATTTATCTGAAGAATGCTGGAGAACAGCTTGCATTTCTGGAGTTTGGCAAGCATGTAGAGCTCTGTTAGTCGTGTGTTTGTCTTTTACAGACTGGAGTGCAGCATGTGGAGTAAAATATGAGTTACACATCTCAGCAAAATAGATGTCCTTCCAAAAGGAAGGGGGTGGAGGTGGGCATAGAGATGTCTTCTCTGTGGCAGTTATTTAAACTGTACACTGTTAACCCTTGCTGTAGATTATGCTGTAAATAACTGTAAAATAGCCAGTGTTTTACTGTAATAAAGGAAACAGTATTTACTGTAAACAAGTAGGATTTGTATGAAATTGTGTAGTTTAAAGAATAAATTAATTTACTTTATGTAGCCATTACAGGTAGTAACTGTGTTCAATGGTAAATTACTGTTCAACAATTACTGACCCATCTACTCTGATGCTTTGTGTCTCTTTATAGACAGTTGTATTTATCTTAAGACAGAAAACACACACATACACAGGCTCTCTGTCGTCTTATTCTAAACACGTTTAGGTGTTGCTACTTTAAGGGGGCCGGGTGTTTGATTTGTTTACTTCTGAGTGTGCTCCATTCTCTGTCAGTTCAGATGCAGTGAGTAAGTGTGAGATTACAGTGAGTACGTGTGTAAATGAGTAAATGTGTTCAACTATTCAAATATAAAATAATGTGTGTGAATTTAATCAAATTGTTGTTATTAACTGTGTACTTGAAAGCTGCGTTGTTAGCTAGTTAGCATCTCCTCACAACTTCTTACATTACTTTTATTTAAGTATATATATTAAATAGGCAACTCATCTGTATTGGTTATGTCATAATGTACAGATGCAAACAGTGTAATGTGTCTCTGGAAACTAAGCCGTTTTAATCATTCAGTTCCAATCTCCTTAGTTAGGTAACTTTCCTTAGTTAGGTAAAGTCCTCACAGGGAATCACAAAACTCCACTATCAGGTCCCAAGTTGTGAATTTGTTGCTTCTAATTTTTTCAGAGCTGTGTTTCCACCTGTGAATTCATATTAGGGACAATAGAAAAGTTTGTTGTTTTGAGCTTTTTAAGTAAATTAAAAAAAGATATTTGGATCCTGCTGACTTCTTGCTGACTTTATTTTAGTTTAATTGATGTGTGATTTAGTTTTTTTTTTTACACTAACCATATCTAGAGTATGTGTACTGTATGTCTGCTGAGTGTGTGGTGTCCAACAGTATAAGTGCATAAGTATGCGATTTGAGACGCATCAATACTGCTCACATTCATACTGTATAGAACATACTTTTCTAACGGCCGAGTAGTACATTTAAATTCAAATGCTGTACTTACTGAGTTGAGTGGTAGTCGATTTTGAACGCAACCACTGTATACCATTGATGTCAAACTCAGTTCCTGGAGTTCCCACTCTACTTCAACACACAAGTCCTATACACTGCATGTGTTGTTCATTCATTTAACCTCTTTGTTTCTTTGTAAATGCTGATTTGTTTCATTTTGTTAGACATTTTCTGTTGTATATTTGTTTGCTGCCAAAACAATAAAATACATTTGTCTGAAGAATTGATTTGCTTTCTATTTTTAAAACTACAATAACTATATTTGATATATTATTAATGTGTATGCATTAGCTATTATGCTGTAAATTTGACCAGCCTGATGTCCAATCTTCATTGATTGCACATTCCACAGTAATACTGTGGTGACACTAGAGCTGCGTCCGAAATCGCATACTTCCATACAATATAGTACGCCAAAAAAGTATGCTAGTCAAGTAGTATGTCTGAATTCATAGGCTGCGTCCGAAATCACATACTTCCATACTATAAAGTACACTAAAAATCAGTATGCAATCTGAGTAGTATGTCCGAATTCATAGAATTCGAAAAACAGTTTGTGAGAAGTATCTGGATGACCTACTACTTTCGGCGAGATTGTGAAGTGCGCATCAGATGAAAGCTAGGCTATCCCATGATGCCCAGCGAGAGAATTCATGAATGGGAGTGAAGTGCTCAACTCAGATGGGTAGGTCACATGATCATGACAAAATGACGGATGTAGTACGTCCCATTTCCATTCATACTGTATAGAACATACTTTTCTAATGACCAAGTGTTTAAATTCAAATGCAGTACCTACTGAGTAGTAGGCGGTCGCGACTTAAAGTTTAAGCATACAAAATTCTCTCATAACCTACAGTGCTGCGAAAAGGGGTCAGATTAAACAAGATGATTAGTCATTAAAAAAAGTGAGCGATTGCTCCATATTTTAAAATTCTGTCCAGAGAGGTCATGATTTGATCTTCGATTGGTCTCACGCAGTCACGTGATGCATTTCGCAGGTCAGAGTTTACCAAGCTTGAATTTTGTTATGCAGTGAACTTCGAAACTTGTCACACGAGCTTGCGTTTTCAGTTTGTTGCAGTAGCTCAGTGGTTACGTGACTCACCTCTCACACCAGAGACCCGGGTTCTATCCCAGACCCAGACAGGAGTGTATTGTGTATCGAATGTATAGAATATCATAAGAATGGAAGTCTATGGGGAGAAAAGTGCAGTGTGACTGCGGCTTCAGAGCAGAGTGTGAAGGTTAAATAAGCAGAGTAATGGCACAGTTTTGCTTAAATTATTGCAATGCACACAACATTGAGGGTGCCATATCAAGAGTTCAAAAGTAGACAAACTGTTGTTGCGCGTCTCATTGGTGCATCTGTGACCAAGACAGCAAGTCTTTGTGTATCAAGAGCCACAATATCCAGGGTAATGTCACCATATCACCATGAAGGATGAACCACATCTAACAGGAGTAACTGGACGCAAGAGGAAGCTGTCTGAAGGGGATGTCTGAGAAACTGAACAGATATATCTAATAAAGTGTCTTGTGAGTTAGTATTAGCAATATATTTAAAGCTAAAATCACACATTACAAAGATATATTTAAGATTACATATTACTTATTACAGCAGACCATAGCTTGATTGAAGAATTGAAACCGCTGGCCTACAGGGAGCTGCAAGACTGGATGCAACGCTTGATTTGCCTAATTAATAGCATAGGTTTATTAAGTAGTACGAAACAACCAAGAAGAATTTTGATACCTACTCTGCGTCTCCGGATAATGAAGGATGAATGACAAGCACACAGATGCTAAATGAAGAGAGTCTGGGGAATTCGAAAAACCACATGTCAAGCGCACTATATAAATTACCTCCTGTCAATACAGAGTCACAGTCAAAACGTTTTCTGAAGAAGATCAAAGAGCCATCGAGATCTTCACCACTACGTTAATGAATGTTGTATTGAACTTACAAGTGGAGGCCTGCAAAACACGGTAACACCCAACGCTCTTCATTATATCGCAACACAAGTATGGCTGTGCTCGCCTCTTGTTTTCAGATGTCTATGGATAATAGCACTGAATTCTACACCACTTGTGATGGACAGATGATGGGGGATCTTCTGCAGCCTAACAGGAGCTTTCTTGATGTTTCTTGGGGCCAGCATGACCCTTCGGTCTGGACAGATGGCTACTCTGCAGTCATGGAAAACAGTTATACATACTTTCCACCAACAGAAGAGCTTTACACCATGCAGAGTGGACCAATACAAGAAGAAAGAATAAGTCCAGACTCTTATAGACCACTGTATATGCAGTCCAGAGAGGTCTGTATGAGCTTCAATGAGTTGAGGTTCACTTGCCAGTGGCTGGAAGGATCAACATATGGGAAAATCTGTAAGAAAACCTTCTGCACAATGAAGGCGCTCATCTGCCATCTGACGGCGGAGCATGTTAATGTGTCAGGAGAGTCCAATTATGTGTGTTCATGGAATGATTGCTCCCGTCAACGAACTCCATTCAAGGCCAAGTACAAACTGATCAATCATTTAAGAGTCCACACGGGAGAAAAGCCCTTTCTGTGTTCATTCGGATGTGGAAAGGACTTTGCTAGAGCAGAAAACTTGAAGATTCATGAAAGGACACATACAGGTAATGTTTTTAGGGAACACTTTAGTTTAAGTAATTATTTACAGCATCTACTACTCGTTTATTACTGTATATATGGAGTGTATCACGTGTGCATATGTATAGAGTGTGTAAATGTATAGAGTGTATTGTGTGTATATGTATAAAGCGTATATGTATAGAGTGTATATGTATAGCCTGTGTAAATGTATAGAGTGTATTGTGTGTGTGTGTATATGTATAGAGTGTATCATATGTAAAGAGTGCATCATGTGTGTATATGTATAGAATATATCATGTGTGCATATGTATGGAGTGTAACGCTTGTATTTGTTTAGAGTGTAGTGTGTGTATATGTATAGTGTATCATGTGTGTATATGTACAGGGAGTATTATGTGTGTATGCTGTATAGAGTATTTCATGTATGAATATGTATAGGGTCTATATGTATAGAACTCACCTCGCACGCCAGAGACTCGGGTTCTATCCCAGACCCGGACAGCCGTGTATCGTATAGAGTGTATCGTGTGTGCACACTATTGGTTTGTCAATAGTGTGAATTGTACGTTAAATGAATAAAGTGTGACCCACTTTTGTTATTGCCACATTTTTGTCTTTTCATTAATGTTACATGAAGTGATCGAGTTAAATTTTTTCTTTTTGTTTCAGGTGAAAAACCTTTCAGATGCCCTTTTGAGTCCTGTGAAAGGCGGTTTGCAAACAGCAGTGATAAACAAAAGCACATACGTGTCCATGCACCTGGCAAGCAATATATGTGCATGTACTGCCATAAAACATACTCTCATGCCAGCTCCCTCAGAAAACACACAAAGGTAAATTAGAAGTGACTCTCTCCAGCGAATATACTGTTGTTCTATTTTCATCTTCTTTTCTGAGCAGAGTTTCTGACCACAAACATGCACACTGTAAAACATTTTAGGTCAGTTCAACAAAAAAAAAAACATAATACTTATTTCCTTTCGCTTTTTCTCATGTACTCAACATTTTATTTATTTTTAATTGATATGACAGTAGAGAATATACTGTAGACAGGAAAGGATGTGAAGAAGAAAGATCAGCATAGCACCTCAAGGCAGGAATCAAACTCAGTTCACCGTAATACCAGAGTGCCATGTGTCGACACAGTAACCACTACACCACTGGCGCCGATGTATACTAAACTTTTTAAAACATCAGCTGCACTGACCTAAAATGTTTGAAATTGAGTGAACAAAAAACTCATGTGGAAATTGGTACAAGCAGGAAGGCATGTGAAGCATTACAAAGTATTTCTCCTGTATGTCCTGCTATGTTTTGATCCTTGTCTTGTTCCTAATTCTCTGTCTAATAAATGTTTTGTTAACATTTGTCTCTGTTTTAGTTGTTTTCACTTGAACTATGTTTGTTTGTTCTGATAATGTATTATTTCTTAGTACCAATTTCCACAGGAGCTTTTTTTGTTCACTCAACTTCAGACATTTTAGGTCAGTGCAACTGATGTTTTCAAAAGTTCAGTACATGTTGGCGTCAATGGTGTTGTGATTACAATATTTCACGGCGACCTGAGTTCGATTCCCGGTCCGATGCCTATGCCAGAAAAATGTAGTTCACCTCTCCAGAAAACGAATAATCTTGTTAACCCAACTAAATATTTTTTGTATTAGTGACAAATAACTTGAGGTCAGTGCAGCCGATGTTTTCAAAAGTTGAGTGAACAAGAAAAAGTGAAAGGAAATAAGGATTATATCTATTTTTTGTTGTTGTTTAGTTGACTTACAATTTTTTACAGTGAATGTTTAAATGGTTAAAACAAGTAAATAACTTACTGAAAATGTCTATTTTTCCCTAATTGTGCTGGTAAAATGTACAGTCAATGTTATTTTATTAAGTGAATGATTATGTGTGAATTTAATTACAAATACTCAGTACTTTAACACTTTATAAGTATGTACTTTAAGTCTTTGCATACTTTCTGTCTTTGTTCTTCATCACTGCAGGCTCACGTCACAGAATCAACACAAAGCTACAATTATGACAACAGCTATGAAGATCCAACATTTTTTTCAAATGTCATTTTAAAGTGAGCTCTAGTGTAAACATACATTTGGATAGAAATAACACTGTAAAAATGCAGGGTTCAACACAATTCCTTCATGTTGTCCCAACATAAATAATTTAAGTTAACTTAATTGTTTTTACAAATTTAAGTTGATTAAACATAAATGAATTAAGTTATCCACAAAAAACTCTCAAGAATTGTGTTCACTCATTCATTTTATTTTCGGCTTAGTCCCTTTATTAATCTGGGGTCGCCACAGCGGAATGAACCGCCAACTTATCCAGCATATGTTTTACGCAGCGGATGCCCTTCCAACTGCAACCATCACTGGGAAGCATCCATACACACTCATTCACACACATACACTATGGACAATTTAGCTTACCCAATTCACCAATACCGCATGTCTTTGGACTGTGGGGGCAACTGGAGCACCCGGAGGAAACCCACGCGAACTTGGGGAGAATATGCAAACTCCACACAGAAACACCAACTGACCTAACCGAGGCTCGAACTAGCAACGTTCTTGCTGGGAGGCGAACATGCTACCCACTACTTGCAGCCTGTGTTGATTCAGCTCATTTATTTATTTTCTTTTTGGCCTTAGTCCCCTTTATTAATCTGGGGTCGCCACAGCGGAATGAACCGCCAACTTATCAGCATACTGTATGTTCCGTGCAGAGGATGCCCTTCAAGCTGCAACCCATCACTGGGAAACTGTGGTGATTCAGTTCATTTTAAATTAGTAAGGAAAAAGCAGCAAACATATTTTTGAGTGAAAACCAGATGAAGGACACTCCAGTCTGAAACTTTACATAAATACAAAAATATATAATTTAATATTTCATCAAATGTTTATTTTTGTTTATATAATTTGATATGCTATTCAAAAACGAATTGAAATGAAAATATTTATAACAGACATTGTTTTAAAGTCTCCCACTTTTGGTCTGTAGAGAATAAGTTCATCAACATTTTTGACAACTGCTTTATTAGTAGTACATCTTTGTAAGTGCATGTCAAATCTGCGAGTACTGAAATACATTTTAATACTCTACTTGTGAATGTAAATTGGATTGACAAAAAAACAATATTAGAGTTTAAACTGGATTCAATTAAATCAAAAATCAAAATGTGAAACCAGACATTCACAGTTTAATCTCTAAACACAAGTCTAAAAGAATATCTACAGAATCTTGTCAACTTTCTTGTATTGTAAAGTGAACATGCTATCTGTAAGTCTAATAAAACCTTAAATGGCACAATTCAAGTTCATGTTGAGCATTTATTTATTTAAAAGCATTGTGAATGACAGAACGAAGGGGGAGTTGAACATTTGTAAATGTTAATGTGTCTGTCTACTTCAGCAGAGGGTGATTCTAGAAGAAACAGCGTGTTCTCTTCACCCAGACAGAATGAATGCTCCATGCATTGATCTGATGTCTCTGAGCTGTAATTATGTTTGTTAGAACAGGCTGAAAGCAGCTAATTATGGTTTATCTCCCTAAAAATTGATTAGTAAGAGTACATTTAATTTAAATAGACAATACATTTCAGTGTTGGTGGAGTAGAATCAAAGTATGCTAATGGTTTGAGCCTTTTTATTCATTCATTCAGGCTTAGTCCCTTTATTAATCTGGGACAATTTTAGTTTACCCAATTCACCTATACTGCATGTCTTTGGACTATGGGGGAAACCAGAGCACCCAGAGGAAACCCACACAAACACAAGGACAACATGCAAACTCCACACAGAAATGCCAACTGATCCGGCCGATGCTCGAACCAGCGACCTTCTTGCTGTGAGGCGATTGTGCTACCCACTGCACCACCTGGACCCTTTTAAAAAGTGTCAAAATAAATGAGAACCACAAGCTTGAACTGCATGTTTGCTACTTTGTTTCAAAAAACTTCATATGTACTAATTATTTCTTTTACGGCAGTACAAAAATGAAGCCATTCAAAAAAGAATATTTACATATTAAAAGCAAGAGTTCGGGAACAGGTTATCTTCATTTTCTCAAATTTAGATTTATTTCATGTCCAAAACTGCATATTTAACCAATCATCAAACCTGTTATAATTTGGCCATTACTTGAGCTTCTATTTTAGGAGCTAATATGTACATTTGAGGTACTATTATGGACAAATATGTACCTTTTTAAAAGATGCTTCCCCTGTGACAGCTACCTTTCTGAGTGCACATAATATAAAACTATTGTGTCTCTTCAAAATATTTAGGTTAAACCACAAAATTATAAACATTTTGAATCGTCAGAGATTTGTGTTAAAGGTCTTTCAGTGGAAGAAGAGAAATCTCTCAGATTATATTAAAATATATTAAGATAAACACTTTTCTTGTTTATGAGTAAATGGTGACAGAGTTTTCATTTTGGTGGTGAACTGTTGTGTTAGACTGCTTTGATACAATCTAAAAGCCCTATAGAAATAGAAATGACTTCCCTGTAATTGAAATGGCGTTTCTCAGTGAGCATGTTAAAGTTGATTTTGATAGTGATTCTTGTCTGAATGTTTGTCCCTCTGGACTGAACAATCAAAGCTGCACCTGTCACTTATGTTCCATGTGCAGCTGTCAGCAATACCTGCATCTCTAACAGTAAGACGGGCCTTCAGATGCTCTAATAATGTACAGATGTCATTCTCACACTTCATTGAGTGTTTTTTTTTCCCCTTGAGTGCAGTTTGCTGATTAATACATCGCGTAAACTCATACTCTATATCATCAGTCCAGATGTCAGTGTGATCCCTACAAGTTTTTTTTGTGAAGTTTGTTAAAAATTTGTCATGATTTGTGAAACTGTCAACATACAGAGAGCCACAAGGTGGCGGAGATGAGATGCAGGACGAATCATCACCAACATACATTATAAGTTGACTCTTGGTAATTCAGACTTTCAAATTTCAAACAGAGTAATTCAAACTTTTTCATTCTATTGCTATAACAAAAATATATATGATTTATTTATATATATTTATTTCAGTGATTATATATTGATTTATTTCAGTGGTGGAAATTACAACTACGTTATAATTAAATATATTTTTGGGGTATGTGTACTTTCTTGAGTACAAATTTTCAGTCTCTAATTTTACTTGAACTTGAGTACAAATTAAGCTGATTCGTTACTTTTAAAATCACAATTCGTTACGGAGTACTGTAATTTAATTAATATTTCAACCACTGACCAGCATTTTGGTAGCCAATAAAAAAATCTCATCTTAACGCACCAATGAAGAGCCTGGTACATTATTTGAACCGAAAAACAAGTTCAGCTTACTGGAGATTTACGTGATATTTAATGACGACATCATTATACAATCACAAAGTTATCAATTGACATATGGAGATTCAAGACAGCAATAAAGAATCTGAAGATATAAAGAGTCTATTGTTATTTGTGTATATTTCTGTTCTTTATACTCACAATAGCAACATTAATTTTGGAAAATAATCACGGCGCGCTATTGATAAGATAATCACCAGAAGAGCATGTAAATCCATCATCATTGTAATGCAGACTGACTGTATTAATGCATTAGGGATAAGTTAATACTGTTTATAAAGTTACAAAAGCGTTTTTATAAAACATAATGGTAAGAAGACTTACAACTTAATTCTTGTGAGGTTGTTGGTTCAAGCCCCGGCTGAGTCAGTTGGCATTTCTGTGTGGAGTTTGCATGTTCTCCCCATGTTGGCGTGGGTTTCCTCTGTGTGCTCAGGTTTTGATTCGTATGAAAACCACACCTGACAGTTCAGT
Organism: Danio aesculapii; assembly: GCF_903798145.1. NCBI lineage: Eukaryota > Metazoa > Chordata > Actinopteri > Cypriniformes > Danionidae > Danio > Danio aesculapii. The sequence continues at coordinate 24,747,323 of NC_079436.1, forward strand.
TAATGCTGTTTACACGGTTTCAAAAGTGTATAGTATCGTTAAACGTGTTATGTAAAATGTGTTTTATTGGCTGGATCTTGTCTGATTCGGCAGTTATGGATAGTTCCACTAATACCATCAGCTCAAAAAGTAATTTGTACTCTGAGTAGTTTTCATAAAGAGTAATTTGTACTTTTACTTAAGTACTTTTTAACACCAGTACGTTTACTTGTAATTGAGTATATTTCAGCAATGTAACAGTACTTGTAACTGAGTACAAATTTTTAGTACTCTTTCCACGACTGCACGCTACACAGTAAAAAATATTGTGCTATTTACTTTAAAAAATAGTGGTAACACTATTGCACGTAATATTTTTAAGTAGTTTTCAATTTTTAAGAAGTTTTTGCAAAAATCACTTGAATGAATCATGTGAAAATTACTACGTTTTTTGAGTAATAGATGATGATTTTAATATTATTAGTGGAATGTGCTTTTATAATTTAAGCAAATCCACGACAATTTACTCATATTTATTTTTATTTTTTTTAGCAAAAACCACTTGAAAGAATCATGTGAAAATTATTAGTTTTTTAAGTGATAGATGATGATTCTAATATTATTAGTGGAATGTGATTTTATAATTTATATAAATCAACCACCATTTACTCATAATTAATAAATGAAAATTACTCATTCATAAAATGTAAAATATATCAATTATAATGAAACACATACACAATACATTTTTGCCAAATATCATTTTATTAAATGTTACACTGATAACAAAATGGTACAATTTGTTAAACAATCGATCTCAAATTTACAGCAATGTTAATCTCTGAAAAAAGTTCTTTATCCAAGTGATGGGAAAAAATGTTCTGTCAACTTTCTTTTGTAGGAATAGTCACATTTAGACAAAATCTAACAGAACTTGTATTGCATAACATATAAAACAAGTATAAAAGCTGTATCTCAAAATATTAGCAACACAATCAGTCAATCAATCAATGCAATTTCCTTAAAAAGAAATTTCCCTAAAAGGTTGCAGCAGTGAATTTGTGTCAGAAACTTAATATAAGTTTGTTTTTGGGTGATTTTGATTTGGGGAATACTTGTATAAATAGTTCAGCAATTCTAGATTTTAGAATTGACTTGCTCAAAAATACAAAAAGGAAATACATTAAGGAAATAAACCATTTCTTTGTGTCTCTGTGAACAGTAATTCTTCAAAATGTTTGAGTAGATGTTGCTGACTGACACTATAACACACGCACACAAGTATTTAGACTTATAATAAACAGGGTGTTTTCTGTCACGGATTGGTCAGGCTCTCACGATCCCCACTCACGAAGATCACCATCACCTGACTTCTAATGAGCACACAGCTGCATCACATTCACGAGCACCAGATAAAAGCACAGCACTCCAGTCGCTCATTGTCCGGGCACGTCTCGACGAAAGCGGACAACTGAGCGACCACTCAGCGTAGTCATCCTCAGCTAAAACAAACGCTTTACTTACCTGTTCTCTTTGTATTCCTCCTAGTCTTCCTGGTCCACCCGAATCGTCCTGTCTTCCAGTCCTTCCAAGTCTGTGTCATCCTCTGTCAGCTGTATCTGGTGTGTGCTGTCCATCCTCGTGTATTCCTGTTACCCAGCCACGGAGGAAAAGACCCCAACATCATTCCTGATCCTCCTGGCTATCCTTCATGTGCTCCTTGTTGTCATTTAATAAACACCCTAACGTTTCCTTACCTCTGTCTCCTGTCCGCTTCATAACAGAAGCCCGGACCAATAACGACGACAACATGAGCACCCCCGATCACTTTCAAGAGCTGGTGGACCAGTTGAAGCGGATTCTACAGCCACCAGCTCCACTTTCCAACGCACCACCAGCACCGAGCACTTCCGCCTCCACAGTTTCTTCTTCGGCCCTTCCTTCCAGTCCCATGGCCCGACCAGCGCCCTACTCAGGCGGAGCGGGGGAGTGCAATGGTTTTCTGTTACAATGTTCCCTCATATTCGAAATGCAACCTTCTCTATATCCCACAGATAAGTCAAAGATCGCCTACATCGTATCACTACTCTCTGGGCCTGCACTTAAATGGGCTGAGACGATCTGGAACCAAGCCGGGCCGGTCATGAATTCCATCACTACCTTCACGGAGTATTTCAAAGAGGTGTTTGGACGTTCTGATGGGGAAGTAGCCGCTGGAGAGCAGCTGTATCATCTAAAGCAAGGTACTCTATCTACACAGGAATATGCTCTCCGGTTTCGCACTCTAGCAGCTGCAAGTGGATGGAATGAGAGATCGTTGTTGACCACGTACCGGCTCGGCTTGGAACCCACTCTCCGAATCCAGCTGGCCACATTAGATGATACTATGGGTCTGGAGAGATTCATCCAACATTCTCTCCGATGTTCCGATCGTCTCCGTTCCTATCAACAGGACACCATCACCCCCTCGTCTGCACTCCTCCAATCGCCTGAGTCAACAGCCTCTCCAGAACCAGAACCCATGATAATAGAGTCTGGAAGACTGACATCAGCGGAACGACAGAGGAGGCTGACCCGGGGTCTGTGTCTATACTGCGGTGTCAGTGGACACACCCGTATGGAGTGTCCCCTTCGTCCCATTCGGACTTCAGTGAGTGTATTCAGTACGAATATTGAACAATGTAAACCACTTACTACCACCGTACAAATAACTACTGCCTCTATTTCTCTCCTTGTCACAGCCCTCATCGACTCCGGGTCAGCAGGGAACTTCATCTCCCAATCCCTCTGTCGTCAACTCCACCTACGTACTGAGGCGTCCTCGCATATATACCAGATACAACCGATAACCCAGTGCACTCGATCTTCGACCCGTATCCATCGACAATGCGAAGACATCCTTCTTCAAGTGGGGTTGTTACATCAAGAGAGGATTCAATTTCTGGTTCTGGAGGGTGCAAATATGGACATCATTCTAGGGCGCCCGTGGCTGGTGAAGCACGATCCCATCATCTCTTGGGGCACAGGAGAGATAAAGAAATGGGGATCTGGATGTACACCTACCTGTTTTCCAAATCTCCCTCTTCAAGGTCGGAACCCCATTTCTTTGTTTACAACATCGGTCGAGAGTCCTCCTGAGAAGCAGTCTATCCACATTCCTAAGGAGTACAGCTCCTTTCATGATGTCTTCTGCCCCAAGAGAGCTTCCCAGCTACCGCCGCATCGGCCATGGGACTGCGCGATCGACCTAGTTCCAGATGCCCAGTTGCCAAGAGGTAGGATCTACCCGCTCTCGCTTCCAGAGAATCAGGCAATGGAAGATTACATAAGGGAGGCTCTGAGTCAGGGGTACATACGTCACTCAAAATCACCAGCCGCCTCAAGCTTCTTCTTTGTGGCCAAGAAGGACGGAGGGCTGCGTCCATGCATCGACTACAGGGTCCTAAATAACGGTACAGTAAAATACCGATATCCCCTTCCTCTGGTACCAGCCGCTTTGGAACAGCTCCGAGAAGCTAAAGTCTTCACTAAATTGGACCTCCGCAGCGCGTATAATCTGATAAGAATACGTGAGGGGGACCAATGGAAGACAGCATTCGTGACCCCTACTGGCCACTATGAATATGAGGTCATGCCTTACGGTCTGGTCAACGCCCCCTCCGTATTCCAAAACTTCATTCATGAAGTCCTCCGGGAGTTTCTTCACCACTTTGTAATAGTGTACATAGATGACATCCTCATTTACTCCCGGAGTGAGGCCGAACATCGCCAACACGTTGCGGAGGTCCTACACACATTGAGAGAACATCACCTCTACCTCAAAGCGGAGAAATGCTCATTCCACCAGAAGTCGATTCATTTCTTGGGATACATCATTGACCAAACCGGTATACGTATGGATGGGAAGAAAATTGAGGCTGTTCTATCCTGGTCAGAACCCACTTCCATTAAGGAGCTCCAGAGGTTTCTTGGGTTTGCTAACTTTTATAGACGGTTTATCAAGGACTACAGCAGGATTACATCACCTCTCACTAATCTCCTCAAGGGTAAACCCAAAGGACTGGAGTGGACCAAAGAAGCAGCCGCAGCCTTCCGCCTTCTTAAGAAGGAGTTCACAAGGGCCCCACTCCTGACTCATCCTGACCCAAATCTTCCTTTCGTGGTGGAAGTGGACGCATCCACCACCGGCGTCGGGGCAGTATTATCCCAACATCATGATACACCGCCCCGACTGCATCCCTGTGCCTATTTCTCTCGGAAGTTGAGCCCGGCGGAGCAGAATTACAGCATAGGAGACAGGGAGCTTCTAGCGATCAAGCTAGCCTTGGAGGAGTGGCGTCACTGGTTGGAGGGAGCCAAACATCCGTTCCAGGTGATCACAGATCACAAAAACCTCCAATATATCAAAGAGGCCAAGAGACTATGTCCACGTCAAGCCAGATGGTCACTTTTCTTCTCACGTTTTGATTTCTCCATTTCCTATCGTCCAGGACCCAAGAATCTAAGAGCAGACGCTCTCTCTCGTTTACACGAGCATCACGATCATGAAGAACTCCCAACGAAGATTCTTCCCGAACACATCTCCATTTGTCCGATCACCTGGAACGCTCCTCCAGTCGTTGCCACTCCGGAAGCCCCTGCTCCGCCGGGATGCCCTCCTCATCGGCAGTTCATACCACCTGAACACCGGGTAGATCTGATCCACTCCTTACATACCTCGCTAGGCACTGGACATCCAGGGATCAACAATACTCTCTCGCTAGTATCCCAACGATTCTGGTGGCCAAACATGGCAAGGGATGTGAGGCAATATGTTCAGGGCTGTAAGGACTGTGCCCAATCCAAGAGCCCACGTCATCTACCCGCTGGAAAGCTCCATCCCTTGCCGATTCCGAACCGTCCCTGGTCACACCTAGGAGTGGACTTTATCACTGACCTCCCCTCGTCAGAAGGTAATACCTGTATTCTAGTCATCGTAGATAGATTCTCAAAGTTTGTCAAACTAATCCCTCTGAAAGGTCTTCCCACAGCCTTTGAAACAGCCGACAATATCTTTAATCAAGTCTTCAGGTCATTTGGTATTCCAGAAGATATTGTGTCGGACAGAGGTCCACAGTTCATCTCACGTCTATGGAAAGCCTTCTTCAAGCTCCTAGGTGTGGCCGTCAGCCTCTCTTCTGGATATCATCCCCAAACCAACGGGCAGACAGAGAGGAAGATTCAGGAGGTGGGACGGTTCCTGAGGACCTTCTGCAGTGGTCACCAGAGCTCCTGGAGCCAGTATTTGGGCTGGGCAGAATATGCCCAAAATTCACTGCGGCAACCCTCCACCGGACTCACGCCATTCCAGTGCGTCCTGGGCTTCCAACCACCGCTCTTTCCCTGGGATGGCGAACCATCTGATGTCCCCGCAGTGGATCACTGGTTCCGGGAGAGCGAGAGAGTCTGGGACGAGGCTCATCAACATCTGCAGAGGGCAGTCCGTCGAAGCAAGGTAACCGCCGATAGAAGAAGGTCTGAAGAACCCAGATACACACCCGGACAAAAGGTGTGGCTATCCACCCGGGACATACGCATGCGACTGCCCTCTCGCAAGTTAAGTCCCCGATTTGTTGGTCCCTTCACCATCGTGGAACAGGTTAACCCCGTCACCTACAAACTACAATTACCCTCTCACTACCGTATTCACCCTACATTCCACGTATCACTCCTGAAACCCTATCACGATCCTGTTCTTCCCTCCACAGAGCCTGACCACGAAGAGGAACCCCCTCCTCCACTGCTCCTAGAAGAAGGAGCCGTCTACGCAGTGAAGGAGATCTTGCGTTCCCGACGTCGTGGTGGCCAGTTGGAGTACCTGGTGGACTGGGAAGGGTACGGCCCCGAAGAAAGGACATGGGTTCCCAGAGCTGATATTCTCGATCCTAGTCTCATGGTGGAGTTTCATGAGAGCCACCCTGAGTTCCCAGCGCCTAGAGGCAGAGGGAGACCACCACGGCGTCGGAGGTGTCGGCCCTCAGGAGCGGGCCCTGGGGAGGGGGGTACTGTCACGGATTGGTCAGGCTCTCACGATCCCCACTCACGAAGATCACCATCACCTGACTTCTAATGAGCACACAGCTGCATCACATTCACGAGCACCAGATAAAAGCACAGCACTCCAGTCGCTCATTGTCCGGGCACGTCTCGACGAAAGCGGACAACTGAGCGACCACTCAGCGTAGTCATCCTCAGCTAAAACAAACGCTTTACTTACCTGTTCTCTTTGTATTCCTCCTAGTCTTCCTGGTCCACCCGAATCGTCCTGTCTTCCAGTCCTTCCAAGTCTGTGTCATCCTCTGTCAGCTGTATCTGGTGTGTGCTGTCCATCCTCGTGTATTCCTGTTACCCAGCCACGGAGGAAAAGACCCCAACATCATTCCTGATCCTCCTGGCTATCCTTCATGTGCTCCTTGTTGTCATTTAATAAACACCCTAACGTTTCCTTACCTCTGTCTCCTGTCCGCTTCATAACATTTTCAAAATGTAAAATAGGGTACAAAGAAATAAGTTTATAAAAACAAACCATGTTTATACAAGGAAAAGTGCATTCAACAATGTAGTGTTTGAGCTATATTTTAGTTTTTGTAAACATGCAAAAATCTAAAATGCAGTTTACTGAAAACTGTAAACATCTGAAATGGTTTAATACATATACATTGCACTCCTGGATGAGCTCTACCACTTTTTCATACAAATCGACCAGCAACAGGCGATGACATCTCTCGTCTCGTCCCTGATTTAATGTGGATCTGATGCAACAAAAGTGTAGAAATTGGCACCCATTATCTTTATCAAAATCTGCCTCTCCAAAACCACTTCTCTTTTGTGGGAAAATACTGTGAACATTTTCATCATTAATCTGAAAAAATAAGCAAGCAAATAAAAGTATTTATATACAGTATTATATATAAACAATTAATGTAGGCTTTTAATTACTAATTTTAATTATTAATTACATCATCAGTGCTGTAAAAGAAACCTTATGAAATGGCAAAACACTAGCTGTGTATAAACCACATTGAATAGCTCTAGCCAGCTTAGTTTAGGCTTACCACTTAACAAGCACACTGTTGTTCGTCCACTCCGCTTAAATATTGCCTGATCATTGCTGTTAAATATTACAATGCAATGATTTGTTCAGTTTCAATATATAATTCAGAATGAACAGAAGCAAATAATTTCAAATAGGAATGGGTGGTTAAAAATACCTGTGTATCCCTATATACATCGTATGGCAAAAACTAAGCACCTGAACAAGCTTGAACGGCATGTCTTTCCTGAAAGAGCTTAGGCTATTTAAGACAATAAAAATGATAAGCTGTTAATGCTTACCTCTTAACATGCTCGCTGTTGATCTGCTCCTTCAAAATGTCGTCTGATCTGAAACTGCCGTTGTTGAGATTCACATGCAAACATCTCAATGAAGTCTAATTGAGTGAATTTTCTTAAAATAACCGTGAAGCCATCTTTCCTCAATTTTATTAGCTTAATTGCTTTCTAAAATTAAGCCAATAAAAATAAGTGAAATGTATCTCTTGACTTTATTAGAAAAACCTTTACATTATTTTATAATAAATCCAGAATATAATTTTTTTAAATAAAATATGCACATTATTTTTAATGACCACATCAATTTTTTTATGAAAATTACAAGCCTCGAGATTAATTTTTTATACTGTACATTTACTGTATATGTCCACTCAAAGCTGTTTCTGTACAGGGATGAACCTGACAGCTCTGATACTCATCAAAAGACACAAGTAACCTGTGCAGAAGTAATTAAATCCCTGATTGAAGCCTCAGGCCACCTTCTCCATGCGTAAAACACACTTTATACATCCATTAGAGAGCTTGATTTGGTTACAGTAACAGTATCATGCAGGGCTGCTGCACTTTCCTTGTGGTGACTGATGAGTCTACGTGATAAAGTCGACTGGCAGGTGCTGACTGTAAATCAGATCATATCATATATTGTTTGCAGTACTGTACATGATGATTTGCCTGAAGAAAAGGCCAGCTGTACAATTGTAAACATTCAGAAACTGACTAAAATAAGATGGAACACAACAAAAACAACTCTTCTGTCTTCAAACGCTGGGTACATAGTAAAATGAGGCAGCTTCTGTTTTGGAGCAGCAGTGGTCAAGGGTAAAAATAAATAACTGAATAAATAAATGCTACGATAACAAACACTGCATATATCTTGTGGAGTTAAATGCTGGTCAGCTCCGTGCTCTCCGTCACCTCTTGGGCTTTTGAGGCTTTTTTAATTTTTCTCAGAAGTGAACTTTATGGTAATTCACAACGACTGGGCCTCAAGAGACAGAGAATTTAAAATATCTAAAATAAAGACTCCTGGTGATTCCCGTTCTTGAGTTTTCACAGATGGAAGGAATTTTTTGAGCAGGAAACCTCCAAGCTTATAGTGTTGTAACTTAAAACATTGATTTTCACTTAATTCTTTGAAGTCATTTAGAGATCAGAAAACTGATTTATAGAAATATGTTTAGAATGACTAAAATGTGAAAGAATAATATTAAAAAGAAGATCCATCTGTCCATCTGATCTGTTTTTAAGATTATATTTTGAGGTCTGGAATGACCTGTCCTTTAGAAAGCACTAAAGGACATTTTAATATGATTTAATATGATTCATTTTAATATGCCTGCTTATTTCACATCATTTTCCACAGATGGGGTTTAGAATGAAAATTTCAGTTGAGTGAAGCATTTAGTGCCTCAGGTCACATGAAGAAACGATGACAGTAGGACAAATAAGTGTCCTATAGAACACTAACATTGATGTTCTCCGTTTATTTATTGACATGCAAATATTTTTTCCAGCATAACTGAACATCAAACGCTAAATATTTAATAATATATAAAATGTTTGCAAAAACATGTAAAATTATGCTTAATTTGAACTTTTACTCTCTAAATACACTCTTAAAAATGAAGGCTTTAAAAATAATCCCTTCCAAAAGTGGTTTTCAAAAGGATGCCACAGGAGACGCCATTTTTGGCTCCTTAATAAAAGTGTGAAAAACATTTTAATGATACAAAGAATATTTTTATAAAGAGTTTAAAAGTTTCCATTGATGTTAAAAAACTCTTTCATGGAACATCAATACCAAAAAGACCCTTTATCTCTAAGAAAAATGGATAGATTTCAGTGGTCCTGATCTAAAAGGTTTCCATCCGGTATGTCACACCAGCAATAGACACTCATCAGACAATATAGGCAACGTTTTCCCAGTCTAAACCCGCAGCTTCAGTTTTCTGTTCTGTCCTTCTGTCCCTGATGTGCTTTTCTTCTGCTACTGTAGCTCATCTGCTTCAAGGTTTGACAGGTTGTGTGTTCAGAGATACTCTTTTGCAGACCTTGGTTGTAACAAGGTTGGTCCTTTGAGTTATTGTTGACTCACTTGAAACTGTCAGGTCATTCATCTCAGACCTCTGGTATCAACAAGAAATTTTCACCCACATAACTGCTGCTCACTGGACATAATCTCAAGTGAAAAAGGAAGACATTTTACAAACCTAGAGTAGCTCCTGTCCCTTTTCAAAGACAGCCAATCGTGTTCTAAAGGTGCTATTGACTTGACATTTTCACTGGATGTTGAGAGCAATCAAAGAATGTGTAATAATGAAATGAGTCTGGGAAAAAGTATTGAACACATGATGAAAGGGAGGTGTAGAAAGGCAGTGAAAGCCCAGACAGCAGCTGAAATCTCTCAGTAGTTATTCAGCAACTCTCTGCCCTCCGTCACTGTAAATTAATATTAGCTGCGCTTCAGTCCAACATCTACATTATCATGAAGATGAAACCAAAGTGAACATTTCAGCAAGACAATGATCCAAAACACAGCCAAGGAAACCCTCAAATGCTATTAGAAAAAGAAAATCAAGCTGTAGAATGGCCCAGCCAATCACCTGACAGCAATCCAATATAAAATACAAAATAAAGATCAGATTTGTTTGACAAACGCCACAGAACTATCAAGACAATCAGATGTTTTGTGGTCCGTGCTGACTTTGACATATGATCTGCTCTATGCTGTGTCTCTCTAGGTTGAAGCAGACATACAGTATACCTGTGTGCTGTTGTGGTACCTGTGTGACATTAATGCGAACGCAGACTTCATTCACCACAAAGAGAACATTTTTTTTACACTGTCCGTATCCCTATATAGTAGGCACCAAATTAAATCAGACGCTTTGTGTAACAGAGTTAACTTTGAATCTTGTAGTTCCTTGTGTACTGACTGTGTAATGCAAAGTATTTCCCCCCTCAGGGCTTGTCATAGAGAGGTGCTTCACGTGTTTCAAAAAGACTAATAAGGAGTTCATATTAACACAGTTTGGCTACTGTTTGTTATTTTCTAAAATTTATTATTGTTATTTTCTTAAAATTCTCAAGCGTTTAGGTAAATCTTTAGTTTAAACGTCTCAAACTTAGCATTGTAAATCACCATTTTCAATGACAGCAATAGCGTTTTGAAGGAGGTGGGATATATCAAACACTAGAGATCATTTGATTTATCAGAATCTTTGATTACAAAATGAAGTATGAGGTGACGTCAAATAATTTGTCAAGCTTAAAATTGTAATTTTTTAGATTTTCTAATCGAGCATTTCGCCACTGTCGGAGCACATTAGATTATGGATAACATTAAGACTAACATACTGACACTAACACCTGAAAAAAAAACATTGTTTTGATTTAAAATCACCTTTATTTCCCATTCTGATACTCAGCAAACCGTCTTTACCACGTCTTTAGCGATCATGTAAACTGGCTGATTAGATATTTGCATTAGTTACTACAAGTGCTTGATTTGAAGTAGCTACCTAATAAAGTGGCTGCTGAGTTTATAAGTGGAGGGAATTCACGTGTTCGCAACTATCATAATGACTCAACTAGTATCATACATTCAGCGTTTTATGTGTGTCATCTTCTCTCATATCCTCAGTAAGGGATTGGAGGAGATATTCTTGGCAGCGAGGCTCTGCTCTCCATCTGAATTCCTCAGGAGGTGTTGAGTGAAGAGCGACCAGCCATATCAAACTCATGTAGGCCTACTTATTAATACTGAGGCTGTATACTGCATGATGGGAACGCATATGAGCTCTAGTACAGATAGTACAATCATACATTACACTTTATGCTGTGTGCTCATGGGATCCCTGCAGTGGAGCGGTACTGTGAGGCAAATTTAGAGTAGAATAGTTGCATCAGGATGTTTTTCTCATGTATGTGACTCACATCAGTGGCAAAGGTTAGGACTCTGAGACTGACTCATGTTATAAATGTCTAGTCCAGGGCTTGTGTTTTTTTAAGCAAATTCACATCCCAGCAATGAGGTAAACCGAATAGCTTCGATATCGTAAAAAGTTGGAAAATTTAATGATGCATTTTAATTAAGTTAAACGTTTTTGTTTGCCTCCAGAGATTTGTTGACTTTGACTTCTCATCGTGTAACAATGCAGTGCAGCAGTTTAGCTGAGTGCACAAAATTCAGCGAACCGTACAGATATGCTATGTAAAATATTTATGTTTATTATCTCTGTCAGGGGGACAAATGTGTTTTTTGGGAGACAACGGGAAAGTCTCAAATATCTATTCAAACAAACTTTAGCAGTCTCTGAGGGTTCTTTTGGTGTGTTTGGTTTTTGCTCAGCCTCGAGATGGCTATGTTGATTTAGGTGTGGACAAACTATAGGGCTCTCTGGGGTACTGCTGCATGGGAATCACAGCTGTCAGTTTTGAACCGCTACAGATCATTATTGAAATCTCAAAACCACAGTATTTTCCTGTGGGATCAAATTAAATCTGCAGTCGGAAGCTTGTACTTCAAATACTAGCAGCCTTGCCATCCGTCACAACACTATTAGTTTGCTAATGTGGGTAACAGAAAGAGTTTGCACACCTCATGTAATATATTTAAATTAGTTATTAGAAAATTTGTATTTCTATTCACCAAACTAAAGTGGTTATTATTGACATGTTTAAACACATAGATGTAACTGATTTATGCATGGTTAATTATAAAAAAAAAAATCACACAAAATCTACATTTTTACAGGTTGACCAATCTACTCCGCATGTGCACCTTGAAGGAAACAAGATCATAACACCAACCTTCTTTATGGCTATTTACATTTACGAGTTACACATCACAACATCCTCCTCTGATTAATACTATATCTGAAGTAATTCCCAACTTGGTATTGATGGCAAATCTCCTCCCAAAATGAAAGTGACCTCTTTGTTTACAAGTTTGCGGGCATTTGAGTAGTTGTCATGTAATATGTGTTTGACAGCATGGACTGTACCTTGCATTCATTTCATACAAATTGCAAAACCAAAATACATTTGTTTTAAAATGTATTTGGTTTGTATAAAAGTAAAGATATTAAACCTTATGTTGATATATATCTGTGAAGCAATTACTCCCTGAGATTCTTGTGCGTTTGCCAACCCATTCATTCATTTTCCTTTCAGCTTAGTCCCTTTATAAATCAGGGATCGCCACAGCGGAATGAACCGCCAACTTATCCAGCACGTTTTACACAGTGGATGCCCTTCCAGCCACAACCCATCTTTGGGAAACATCCACACACCCTCATTCACACACATACACTATGGACAATTTAGCCTGCCCAATTCACCTGTACTGCATGTCTTTGGACTGCGGGGGAAACCGGAGCACCCGGAGAAAACCCACGTAAACGCAGGGAGAACATGCAAACTCCACACAGAAACAGCAACTGACCCAGCCGAGGCTCGAACCAGCAATCTTTTTGCTGTGAGGCGACAACCCTACCTACTGCGCCACTGCTTCTCCTGTTTGCCAACCCCAGATGGTTAAAAAACAACTGCAGAAACTGGTGTTAAAACAGACATCTGGACCGAGCCCCTCCCCTGAAAAATAGTAAGTCTGTAGTGATTAATGATTGGCTTCTGTACTAGAAGGCGGGGCTTCATTTGCGATATTGACGTTACACTTTCCCCCATTCAAAACTATATGAGTGACATGTCTTGTGTATTGTATAGTCTTTGTTTATTAACAGGGTTTCAAACTTCAAGCTTTTTTAAACTACACAGCAGGCACAGGACGTCAACATTACGTCAGATTGATGCTGTACCCCAATGTTGTGGGATGTTGCATTTTGGTTGGAAATAAAAATCGAGTTGACGTCAGAACCCAATGTCAGACTGACGTCATTGTCCAAAATTGGACAGATATTGCATTTTGGTTACTTTCTAACCTAAAAACAACAAAATATCATCGTCTAATGATGTTACAGCTATGACGTCTATCAGACGGTGGATTTTTTTTGCCATACCTGACAAATAAATCCCAGTATTTGATGTCAATATGGTGTTGGTTTAAGATGTCGGCTTGACGTTGGATTTTGGTCACTTTCCAACACAACCTAAAATCAACCAAATATCAACGTCATTTTACATCAATTTTGGACGTCAAATTAACATTGCGTTTAGATGCTGGTGACATAAATGTAACCTGATATTAACGTCTTATGACACTGTGTGCCTTCTGGGTACAACAAACCTTCAGGTTAGGTTTTCTCAAGCCAACATCAAAGTTTGTCAAAATTTTTCAGTGCACTCCGCATAATGGTCAGTTGTGCTGCGCGTGTGTCACACTTGCCCAACCACAATAGTATACTTTTAGTAAACACATAATGCAGGAAAGTTGGGTATACCCAAGCATTTAGTGTTACCAAAACCTGCTAGAAAAAAACAAATAAGAATAAACCCATAATAGTAAACAAATAAGCCACATACCAAAATATAGCAAATTCAAGAGTAAGTCGTGTTCTATATACATGCAGAAAGACCATTTAAGGACTCCCTACTATATTTAAATGCAATTGTTGCTATTTATTTGGTGAATAGTTGTTTAATGCGAAGGATAAATCTGTCATCCCTAGCTTTATAAAATGAATTGCATACACTAGATTCGATATCTGATACATTATCATCAGAACTCTGATTACGAACAGAATTGTGCTCTTTAACATTTACCCAAACGAACAGGTGGAACAAATATCCCTAATAATGGCAGGGGGACTGTAGACATCAGCATCCACAGTGCTCCCTGAAGGCAACATTAACTTTTGAGCACATGAGTGTATTGAATTAGCCTCCTCTTGATGCTGCAACACCTAATCCACTTACCAATATACCCTGTCTCTGGCCAGTCCTTGAAAAACCCACCTTATTTATTGCATCTTTGAGCAGACATTTTTATATGTTTATACATTTATTTCCAAACACGGAGCGTCATAGAACATCTCTAAATGCTAAAAGTTTCCATTCCAAAGTGCAGGAACATTTTTGGTACAAAATAGATGCATTATAAGCGGAACAGATTGGCATGTCGAGAAATGATATGTTAAAGCAACTCTCTCACAATTCAGTTGCTTTTAGACATGACATCAACAAGTTTTATGTGCGCAAGCGTTTTAGCAGAGAAAAACTATCCGTTTTGATTGACTGTTTAAGGGAAGAGATGAAAAACTGAATGGATGAAGCAGTTGAATTTGCCCCTGGGAGCAAAACAGAGGCCAAGGGTCTCAGAGGCCCTTAAAAAATGAGGGAAAGACTAATAGCAGTCATTATTATTAGCAGTCAAAAGTATATTTAAGCTGAAAGGAAACTATTTGTAAAATGTCTATATGTGAACAGTTAATGCAACCTTACAGCTGTTCATAACTTTTTAGTTTAGTGTCCTGTTCACATGAATTCATATGAGCTCATATGTACAGTTTAGGGTTTTCTCATGCTCTCCAGAGACAGCTGTATGTTTAGGGGTGAGTCTTCCTTTTAATAATTGCAAATTTGAACACAAATAACATTGTATGAATTCATACAAATGAGCCTTCTTTTCAGCACTCGTAAAATATAAATATTCATTTATGTTATTGTAAAAAAAGCACATAACAAATATGCTAACATGTAATTCATTTGATTCTGTCTGCATCATGCAATAAAAGTGCACCATAATGGACATCAACATAATGTCCAAAATACTTTTTCCCTGCTGCTTAATCAAAGTGGCTGAATGAATTATTATTCAGCTTTTAACTCAGAGCTTACTTTACCATTTACAGAGAGCCATTTGTTTTTCTTATTCATTTGTCCCTTGCTTTGTTGATATGCATAAATATAGAGCGTTCAGAATGAAATGTCTCTCTACAAGTCCTCATGTATTTATATTTTGTGTTATTGGATAATCATTTAATGTATTTCATGCAAATTTGAAAGCTTTTTGACAAAAAAATATGTGTTTAAAGTGTAAGCAACATGTTGGAGAGAAAAAGGTGACCAAAGAAATGATGGGAAAGTCTGTCACTTCCCCCAAGGGTCTCTCTCTGCCTTTCTCTCTTTCTCTCACCCCCTCTTTTTTCTCTCATGGTCATGGACGTTTCCGGCGCCTGCAGCGCAGCCCCCGATGCGGGTCCCTGGTGTGGTTGTAGGACTTTGAGAGAGGGGTATAAGAGAGACGCTGAGGAAATCCACTGGGCACTCTATTATGACCGAGAGTCAGGACAGCTCTGATAAAAGTCATATCCTGAATTTTGGAACTGGTAGAGAGGCTTGGAGGTGACTTTCACTAAAGGTAAAATATCAGTTTTGTTATTTCATTATATTTTAATCACACCTTCAGTTTGTAGAATGAATTTGACACATAACCTCAGGAACAAAACGATAAAAGTGTCTAAATATTTTTTACTGTAAAGTTTGTAAGTGTGTGTTCTCTGTTGTCTCTCCAGCTTACAATCCATTCATTGATTTGAATGAGTGTTCACATTAAGATTCTCAGTCGAGGTAAGTACAGTCTCAAAGGACTATAGCAGGTGTATATGGAAAACAATGAACTAATAGTTACATCCTAGTTGATTGAATGCTTTAAAAAAATACGGTGAAACTTTACAATAAGGTTTTATTAGTTAATGTATTTAACGTATACTAATAAACAATACTAGTACAGCAGCATTTATTAATCATAGTTCAGCAATTACTGTACTAATGCATTATTAAAATCTAATGCTTGATAACCTTAGTTAATGCACTTTGAGTCGATTTTGAGTTGAAGTTTTTAACAATGAAAAACTTTCTTTCATAACATTAACAACAATGGATAAAAACTGTAACAAATTGTCACCTTGCAATTATAAGGTTCTATCAGCGTTCTGAATGATTTTGAGTTATTGAGCTTCAAAGTTTTTGCATTCCATATAGCAAACAGTATGTGTGTAACATTTGCTTTAGAAATAAACGTTCTTAAAATGTAAACAACATAAAAAACATCCCATAATGTAAATAAGTTGTCATTTAATAAGAATATGTCAATAACTCAATTTTGACTAAATTGTCAGATAGAACCTTATAATTCTAAGGTGACGAAATGTATTGTTCATTGTTTGTTCATACCAGTAAATTCATTATCTAACATTAACTAATACAAGCTTATTGTAAAGTGTTACAAGAATTACACTTTGTATTTGTGTATTATAGATTTTTAAGAATGTTA
Organism: Danio aesculapii; assembly: GCF_903798145.1. Taxonomy (NCBI): domain Eukaryota; kingdom Metazoa; phylum Chordata; class Actinopteri; order Cypriniformes; family Danionidae; genus Danio; species Danio aesculapii. The sequence goes on from NC_079436.1 coordinate 24,763,908, forward strand.
TGGTCAAATATGGAAATGAGGTAAACTTTTCTGGATAAATGCAGGTTCAAAATTCTTGTTTCTTTTTATAGCAAATTAGAGTCGAATGTTTTTAGAGCAGGATTTTGGGCATCTCTTTTTAAATATAATTCTGAAAATGCTGCGAACATCCAGAAAAAAAAAAACATAAAGTCATAATCTTTAATAAGAATAAAATGCTTATATAATTAGACCAATTACGTAAGAACATATCACTCTGCAAAAACAATAGTTAAAATATAGATATGAAAAAAACTGGGGTGTAAGTGCTGCTAAAGTAGAGATTTATGTCTCAGTATAGAGCAAAATATGTATTTTGAGAAAAACTTCCTTTTAAAATATTTGTAATGTAATTTAATTCTGCTGTCAGAAATGTATTAAGTGCGATAGAATACATTTAAAAGTTTTCTTTTCATTCGACTAAAAATCACTTTATAAAAAGTCAAAAAATAAAACATCTCCCAGCAGTATCTCTCCTCAATGATATTTTGTGAATAAACCGTCCTCCGCTGATTTTGTCATCCATCATTATAGGGAGTGCAACGCTTTATTAGACCACTGAAATAAAAATAAATGCAAACCAAAACAAAATCTCTTATCAGTTTGACAAATTAGGCTATTCTGATCAGCCATCACTTCCTGAGCCACAGCGGATGTCTGATAAGCATATTAAAATAGACTGAATGATATTCAAAAGACATGAACCTTGAAATGCTGTGTCTTCTGTTATTGGTTCTTGACTCCCTTGGCAGCAAGCCTGCATTTGCTTACATAATAGCTTGTCTTATGGAACAAACAACTTGATCAGAGCAATTTTAATGGCTTATTTGAATAAATCCAGAAGTGAATCAGGTTTTTTGGGTAAATAAGTAACGTTTTAAAAGAATTTGCCTTGGTGGCTTATTTCTATTAGATCTTTTTATGATACATTAATTAAAGCATGTGCTTTTGAAAACGGAATGCTAAAATTTAGAGTAAGTATAAAGAATATCTGTAGTAATTAGTAAATGTTTTCTGAACAGTATCTTAACATGATAATCCAAAAGATATATTTACACTGATGGTGAGAATGCAGCGTTTAAAGGAGAAGACCAGCTTGAAACTAATGTTTGACCTTTTCCAGAGGTCAGTAGTTCAGCCAAGAGCAGCCTTTCATGCGTTTTCATTATGGTACAGTTGTGGGAACAGCTTGAGGGACTAAACAGCTCTCACAGTACTCTGGAGAAATGGAGGTCATACTTAAAGTGGAAAAACACCTTAAATATCTTCAGAGGCTGAAACTGAGACAAATATGCAATGTGTTGTGAATATTTATATAGTCAACATTACAAGTGGATCAAAACCTTTCATCAAAGCTTCTATATAAACTATTGAACAACACCTATTCATGTCTTTGAAGAATTTTGCTAATTTTTTTATCCACTTCAAATGTTGACTACTGTTTCTTACAAGGGTGTAGGGAAGAGCCTAAATGAGGTGAATAACTGCAAAAAGGCGTAGTTTTTCAGGAAAAAAAACACCCCTTTCAATAAGCTGGCTACAGGCCTAATGGTATAATCAGAATCAGAATCAGAATCAGTTTTATTGCCAAGTGTGCTTCACACACACAAGGATTTTGTTTTGGCTACAGAAGCTTCCAGTGTACATAAAGTGACAAGTGACAACACAAAATAAAAAATAAATAAATAAATAAATTATATATATATATATATATATATATATATATATATATATATATATATATATATATATATATATATATATATATATATATAAAAATAATAATAATAACCTGCCCATTTAACATAATGTTAAATAATGTTTATTAACTGATACATAGAGAGTGTAATAAAGATTTCTGTTTATTTTAGCCATAGTGCAAATGAAACATGTCTCTTAGTATTAATACAAGATGGAGCAAAGGCTGTATTTTTTTGACAAATTGTTTCAGCCAAAATTGAACATGCTACTCTGAGAGATGAGGAGAACTGACAGGAATCATATACTTTCACATTTAGCTGTTTATTCTGGAGTTAGTTTTCATGGCACATTGTTCACAGATTATATCAGCCTGCTATAAATCCTGCATATGTGTTTGGGGTCAGTGCGACCCGAGAAGAGAATGTCCTTTAACCCTTTTTGCATGTCTAAGTTAATATTGACAGAGTGATTTTTTAAAGTGAATTAAATTATTGCTGGGCACATTGTCAATAGTTGGTGGATATTGGTGGGAACGTGTTCCCTCTGCCTATGTTAAATCTACGCCCCCGGTTTATTACTTATCACTGCTGACTACAGTGAGCCTCTCTGTATTTCCAAATAATATGATTAAAGCGCTGTGTTTTTATACTTGAAAAGTTTTCTTGAAAAAACTAATTCTAATCAATAGTTTGCGATTCTTATATTATATAAAAGTATATGTTTCTCTGTATGACACATACCTGAAGATGGGCAGGTTATTATAATAATAAAACTATACTTGCTGAAAAGTGGTATGAACTAATTTGAATCATGTTGATAATTAAGAGGCTTCAAAATGTATGTATCAAATATAAAACAATATAAGTTAAATGGAGTCAACATAGTTACTGTGATGCATTAGGTGCCATAAACTAAAATTAACCCTTTTTTTTACTGAATTCAATGTCATTTTTACATAAGGGTCAAAGACAAAACAACAATAAAATGACACCACCCAGAAACCATGCATATTTAAAACAAGAATCATTTGATGGCATTATTAAAAGACTACTTTTAAGGATCACAAACAATACAAAATAATTGTAGCATTCTAGCTTTAGAGTTTGCCAATTGTCATTCAGAACACTAGGCTGTACTCAGCGGAAAGTTTTTAATCATTTCATATTTAGTGTGATTACTTGTTGTTTTATATATTATAAGTACAGCTTAGAATAAGTGTGTTGTTGTTTTTTTGTTTTACATAAAAATATCTGTTACCCTGAATGACGATGAAACATTATTTCACCAATATTCTGATATTTCATTTTCACAAATATTAGATTTTATATGCTTGTAAATAAATTCACTTTTGTAAATTCAATTTAATGACGACACCAAAACAAGACTACTTGTCTATGACCCATACACATTTTAACATTTGAAGTTTTATAAATTAATTGCAAATATACACCAATTGTTACTGATTAATGATTTAATTACGAGCAAACAATAGATTAATAAAAGTCGTAAACGCATTGAACATTGGTAGTTCAAGATTTCTAATGTTAATGTCCTGAAACTTACATTAAAGTTCTGAATGGAGCTGCTGATGAAGTACAATCAATCCAACTGTAACCCAAGACACTCAAACTCTTAAATGACATGAACAGGGAGACCTCTGGTGTGTGTTGTAAGTATTGCACCTACAAATTGCAAACTTTTACATAAAGCCTTTCCTCATATTAACTATCAGTGTCCACTCTACGTTCACAGGACTCCTTTAATAACGATGCATCTCTGTCATCTGTAAAACCAACAGCGTGTTGACAAATCTCCAAAATGGACAACATCACCTCCGACTCCAACACGGGACTTGCCCTCGCCTGTAACATGACAGGACACCACAGTTTCATCTTCACCTTCATCCCAGTTGTCTACAGCTTCAACTTCATCATCGGACTCATAGGCAACAGTCTGGTAGTCGCCGTCATCTACTTCTGCTTAAAACTGAAGACAGTCGCCAACATATTTGTCTTCAACCTAGCCGTTTCAGACCTGACCTTCCTCCTCACCCTTCCCATCTGGGCCATTTCCACTGCAACAGGCTACCGTTGGCTTTTTGGAGACCTCCTATGTAAAACAATAGCCGGTATGGCTCTCCTTAATCTATATACTAGTATTTTTCTCCTCACCGCTCTCAGCGTTGACCGATATTTGGCTATTGTTCACCCTGTCCAGTCTAGACGTTGCCGTACGGTGATCTACGCCCGGGTGACATGCGTGCTAGTTTGGGTGGTATCATTTGGCCTAAGCTTGCCCACAGCTATCATCCGTGGGACCCATTTCATCCAGGACAGCAATGTCACCGTATGCGCCATTCATCACAAAGAAGACATTCGTAATGTCCTGGCAGCTCTCAGTCTGATGAAGAGCATTTTTGGCTTTCTTCTGCCCATCACCGTCATCCTCACGTGTTACTGCCTGATTGGTCGAGCTCTGCCTAAAGCGAGGGACATTCAGAGGAATGCCAGGTCAAACGGGGATGAGGTTTTGAGCATGTTGGCTGCTGCCGCCCTGTCCTTTTTCCTTTGCTGGGCTCCGCATCAGATCTTCAACTTCATGGAAATGCTTCTCCTGCTCAAAGTTATCACTAGCTGCGACGTCGTGGACATCATCGACACCGGGATGCCATTCTCCATTTGCATCGCCTTTTTTAACAGCTGCATGAATCCAATATTGTACAGCTTTGTTGGGAAGAACTTCCGGAGGAACTTGTTGAAGCTCCTGAGGTGCTCCTCGACGTCTGTGGCCTCTCATCCGGCCCTCAGCACAAAGATGAGCTCACTTTCATATCGAGCTTCTGAGTTATCGCACCTCTCTGTCCTTAAAACCCCCTCGCTACCTCGGGCCACATGAGAGGAAGAGCGGAAAAACAGGAAGAGAGTGAATCATCTTTCCTAGTTTACCGTGATTCAATTCAGAAAGTGACTCTTGTTTAGTGACTGGTGACTTGGTAATGGAATGGGAATAAAAATATAGTGATTCAACTGTCTTTTTTGGGTCACAACCACATTTAGGAGGGATAACTCTAGTATTGGGTTATGAGTGTGGTCTTAATGCATGTTTTTCTGTGTTTATTTAGAAGTGAAAAGAAATTTGAAATATCCAAGAAGCCACGTTTAGATCATTCATTCATTAATTTCCCTTTGGGCTTAGTCCCTTTATTTATCAGGGGTCGCCACAGCAGAATGAACCGCCAACTTATCCAGCATATGTTTTATGCAGTGGATGCCCTTCCAGCCGCAATCCTGTACTGGGAAACAGTACTATTCAATTCAACTACCTATAGCACATGTCTTTGGACTGTGGGGGAAACCGGAGCACCCGGAGTAAACTCACACAAACACAGGGAGAACATGCAAACTCCACACAGAAATGTCACCTGACCCCGTTGGGGCCCGAACCAGCAACCTTCTTGCTGTGAGGCGAGAGTATAGATGATTATGTAAATATGTGCTGTGTTTTCCTTTCAATAACAGAGTAAACATTCAACTACAGTTACAGAGATGATAAATAAGCAGTTAAGAAAGCATGTGGACATGCTAGCTATGTTTTGATCCGAAGATGCAGATTAAACTTATGTACAAAACTGGAATATCGCACAAAACATTGCGGATAAAGCAGCATTCCATTCAGTGAATCCAAGAGAGCAAAATAGTCACTTCCTGATCAACTGTCACGAAATATCAGCAAGAAAAATTTAATTTGCTGTGGTTGGAGCAGCCACTGTGGGCTTTTTTCTTATATAGTCAATTTTGTGCACCTCAGAAGATGAAATGTAATGAAAGCGTAGTGACTTTTGAGACATGAGACTGCTCTTGGGCACACAGCCACTCAAGACTCTCAGGTTCTGGAGATAATAATACAGAATTACTTTAAAGATGGGGTTTGAGGCATTTTAAATGACTAAAACAACAATTCAGATGTGTGGTTGGTTTGCTGGTTTGCCCATTAATGCTGTCTCATCGCCCCTTATTTTGAGAGGGGTCTGGATGCAGACTTGGTGGCGCAGTTGCAATCTGAGCTGCATTTTTATTGCACACACATATCCCCACCCCTAGCTACCCCTCACAACCCCTCACAGTGATGTCACTAGCTCCATTGTTTGCATTGTGTCTGATATTGCAAGTTCGAGACTTGCAGTTTCAGCTTGCATATTCAAGGATGCATCCAGATACTATTGGAGAGCACATAAAAATAGTTAAGACTTATTTTTTATTATTGCCACGAAGGTACTGTGTATGTAAATTTAATCCAAAACCACGTGTGTATATATTGTTTGTATGAATTAATGTTAAATGTACAACAGTCTTTTCTAACCCAAACTTGTTTCTAGCATCCTGTGTTTCACAGCTCCATTGATTAGTCCAGGGGTTTTCAAACTTATTTATGACACTCAAATATGATCCTTTTGTGAATTGCAAGGAATATTCTTGCTACAATATGAAAGCCAATTCTTTGTAAATGTTGTGTATATGAAATGATGTATTATGACAATGTGATTTATTTATATAAATAAAAAATGTATTCACTACCAGTCAAAGGTCTGGAAACATTAATATTTGTAATGTTTAAAATATCATTCTGCTCACAAGACTGCATTTATTTGATCAAAAACACAATAAAAAAAACAGCGATGTGGTGAAATATTATTTTAAAATGAGAATAAATGTTTTCTGGGTGAATACATTTTAAACTATAATTTATGCATCATCATTGCTAAACATTTTCACTGTATTTCAAATTAACAATTCTACTGCCTCTTTTTTGTCTGGAAACTATCATATAGTGCCATTAAAATGTTTAAAATATATATTATAAAAATTTAACAACATAAATATTTTCCACGTTTTCCACATTCTGTACTGTTATATTCACTCGTCAAATACTGGTCAAATGTCACACACGGTTTTGCTTAAAATAAATGCTGTTTTGTATTTTGTAACTTTGCATTTGTCAAGTACAATCAAAAGTATTCCACAAAAATATGAAGCAGATTAAAATGCTTTTAGACTGAAATTATTAAGAAAAGACACTTTGTAAGAAACATAAATAGATATTTCTTTCAGCGTTGTCATTTCATATTCAAAAAAGGCTGCAATTATTTTGAACTGTAAAATCATTTTTCTCTATATAAAGTGCAGTAGTGGGGACGAACATATATAGATATGCTAAGTTGTGTCTTTTAACATGAAAAACCTTTTTTTACACCAATTGCATCAATGAAATCAATGACTTGTTAAACAATTGAGAAACTTTGAAACGTATTTGAAGAGTTAGGTTTCAAAATAGATAACTGTTTTTTTTTAGCGGGCATAAAAAGTAAATTAGCAAAAAAAACGATTAATGTAAATTAATAATCATTAAATTATATTACTTTTTATTTGAACATTAAAACTTTTTTAAATTTCAAATTAAAGGTAATTTACTTTCATTTCATAATTATATGCATATTAATTTCATACAATAGACAAACCTGTGAAGGAGTTTTGTGACTGAAGTGAGGGGGGCGTGTCAGTTGGTGGCGGTCACGTGACCGTGTAAAGTCATGTCACTATAAATCCACTGACAGAGCACGTCTCGCTTCTCTCCCAGCGTTTCAAGCCGAGGCCTTGTATTAGGTTCGGTCTGACGGTTTACGTGAGCCATGGCAGGTAAGCAATGTCATCAACGTCGCATGTTGTCTGTGTCTCTAAAATTAAAAACAGTGTAATCTGCGTTTGCTCTGGTAGCCGCATTCGGTCTCGAGCACCCGCTGCCTCGAAGGTCGCAGGACGCGCTGGATGTTACAGCTGACATTTAATTTCGGCGGCGTGTGGACTCTGCCGTCGTGTAATATTTTATGATACTAATTGTTAAGGGGCTGCTCTGTGGTTTAACGGGGCCTAGTCGGCTCTCGCACGCGGAACAACTGTTTGGTGCGCTGTCTAAGGCACCGTGCTTGGCGTTGAGGAAGAGCCGCCGTTTGTTTGTCACTTCATCCCGGCGTTGTGGCGTTGAGTGCAGCGGTGCAGCCGAAAATCGCTTTGGTTCAAACGCGTGTCTCTTGCTCGGCTGTTATCAATTACATTGGTTACATTTACTAGACTAGTGTGTAATTATTGGTTTTAAAATGGTCTCAAACATTTACTAATGGTCATTGGAACCGATAACAGAAACGTTTGCGTTTTTATACTTCACTAGAAAAGCAATGCCTTCTGTTAGGCTCCAGCTATTTTTTAATGAAACATTGCCATTTTGTTATTAGTGTTTAATACAATGCATGCTATTTATCTGTGCACATGTATCTGGTATTTAGAACGTTAATTAACTTGAATTATTTCCTTAGGGAAGCTTATGTGCTTTTTTCTAATTGTTAAATATAATAACTTCACTTCATATACAGGCATCCCTGCCCTATTGGAACTGTCTGGTTTATTTCAGATTACCGCAGCTTCATTTTCAAAAAGTTCCTGGCAAGAATTTTATTTTTTACTCTCTGGTTTGGCAACTTTTGAAGAGTCTTAAGTTGCTTTTAATAATAATAATAATAATAATAATAATAATAATAATAATAATAATAATAATAATTTTTTTAAAGAGGAAATTAGCAAACAGCCCTTCCAGCTAAAGAGTTGAAGGTGAGGCCTAGCAGTACAGGTGATGCTAGCTGCTCATTCAGTATTGTTTATAGTACATATTTGCATGTACTTCTAATTGTTAATCAGTTTGGTACAGTAAGATGTTAGAATACTTAAACGCACAAGGTGCTGAATTTTCTGCCAATGCATAGGTTTTAAGTTGGTACGTTTTAACAAAAACTTGACCTGCCTTAAGCAACTTTACTTTAAAATTAGTAGTTTTAGGTCTTTGAAGACTTGAGGAGTTTGACCAGGTGTCTGCAACCATGGTTATACTGGTATGAATATCTATATCTGCAATGTACTACAGCAGATGGTTTGATTCAAAGCCAATATCATACAGCAAGATAAAGGCATTTGGTAACACATTAAACACTTGCCATTGTTAAATTCAAAACACTTAATTTAAAGAACCGATTGCCATGTCCTTGCATAAAAGCTTAGCTAATTTTTCCAAGAACTTAGGTTTTATTGACTATTTTAATGTTTTAGCATTAAGGAAAATATTTTATTTACTGTGAGATCAGTGATGCGTTGGTGGATGAATCAGCATGTCTGAAGTGCTAAAATGTGTAGTTCGTATATCTATCCTCCACTTGTAAAAACATCTGTCTGACTTGTCGATGACAATAAGCTGATTATGGCCAAAGTCGAGTTTAATTAACCCTTGACCTCCACTGCTTTCTACAGCGTTATGATCACAACAATTGGTAAATGACAACAATCTGCTTTAAATTGTCAGCAGAGACTCAGGCGTTGCACAATTCTGACAACATCCACACTTCCACTAGTCTGAAAAAAATGGAATCCTATGGGATAAACTGAAGTTCTAGTGCTGTTAGAAAAATCACCCCTCTTGGAATGACAAATGACTGGGCTAATTGTTAAATAGGAGTTTTGCATGTATGGTATAAAGCGATTACAGATATTAAAGTATTTGATGATAATGGTGTGTTTGCTATTGCAGACCAGGCTTTTGTTACCCTTGCTACAACTGACAAGTATGCCAAAGGAGCAATGGTACTTGGCAAGTCTTTGAGGAACCACAACACATCGAGGAAACTAGTAGCCTTGATTGGTCCCCATGTCTCAGAACCCTCCAGGTAAATAGTTTTTGGAGCACAGGCAAATTACAGTAGTTTTCACTTATTGTACAGACGTTGACTGTCAATAGTCAAGTAAAATGTAGCTTTTTCATTTTTTAAATTTTATTTTATTATTATTTTTTGTAAGTATAAAGTGTTTCTTGACCATGTTCATTGGGGGACCACCAGCTGTGCACATCTTCCATGTCTCAACTAACCAAACAAACCTGATTCAGATCATCAGCTCCTTTGCAGAGACTGAAAGACCTGTAATGGGTGCGATGGACAAAGGAGACCTCCAAAACATGCAGTGCTGGTGGTCCTCCAGAAACATGGTTGATAAACACTGCTTTAGTACATGTAGGCAATCACATTTTGACTTTGATTCATATATGCTAGTATACTATTACAAATCAATGACTTCTGATGTTCATGAACACAAGTCTGGCTGTTGTGGCTTAAAGCTCAACATGGCCAGATTCTTGTTACCAAATTTCATATTGATGATTTTTTTGGTCAATTTAAAAAGATTGAGTTTTTTTTGGTCACAGAAGCTGTTTGTTTTCCATGCTACATAGAGTGATCTATAGATCAATCAGTCTGACTTTTCTCTGTGTGCTCATTGTAGAGCAGTGCTCCATAAAATCTATGATGAGGTCAGGCTGGTGGATGTGCTGGACAGTCGGGATGCTGCACACTTGGCCATGATGAAGAGACCAGACCTGGGCGTCACCTTCACCAAACTCCACTGCTGGACTCTTACAGATTACTCTAAATGTGTCTTCATGGATGCAGATACTCTAGTGAGTGCCTTCAGTGCTGGTTGTCATGGTGTTGTAATGTACTTTTTACAGATTTTCAATGTTTGATTTCTCCAGGTTTTGTCTAACATAGATGAATTATTTGAGAGAGAGGAGCTTTCTGCTGCACCAGATCCTGGCTGGCCTGATTGCTTCAACTCTGGTGTGTTTGTCTTCCGCCCCTCCAATGAGACCTATGGGAAACTTATTACCGCCTGTTCAGAGGGCGGCAGCTTTGATGGCAAGTGACCTTTTTTTAGATTTCTTAATGCAGCTATGGGTGGAGGTTCCTAAATCGAGGTTTGCATAACTGGGTTGCAGAATGATTGTGAAAATTCTGAATTGTTTTTTTTTTTTCTCCTTCTCTCCCTCCACCATAACTTGAATATGCTATTTTAAACCTGGACTGTAAAAGTTGCGCAAACTTGCTGGAGCTCAACATGGCCATGACTGAGTTCTTTATCAGTCCTGTAGGCTGAGCACAAGGTGGCTCTGATTTCCAGTTTTTGCAGGGTGCACCGCTATACCCCAGGGAGTTTATTCCTGGGAATGGAGTAAACAAAGGCTGCTTAAATGAGACTACTCCTTGTACCTTGTAAACTTGCTTTGCTTCCACTTTGCTTTCTGTGGAATTATTATCAAGAATCGCAAAACGTGCATGGAAATTATGTGTCCAAACCCAAGTGATCACAAGACTAATTCAAAAGAATGTTAACACTAGATGGAAACCATAAACCCTCAGGTACCACCTGTGATCAAATAAAACTGACCACCCAATACCAGGTTCAAACTAGGCCTGAATGTCTGCAAATTAATTTTTTTCTAATCTACTTTTCCAAACAAGACTTCACATTTTAAAATGAAGACATTTTAATGGAACCATGACTCTTACATTCTGAAATTCATTTAAAGTCCTTTTTAAACCAAGAAATTTTATTTATTACAATCAAACATGGTAAATTTTCACATTTGGTGTGCTTTTATGCATGTTTTTATATTGCTGTATTCATGTGGTGCTCTAAAATGAATCCATGAAATTTAGCTACACATTTAGCGGACTGACAGCAAATATATTTTAATCTATTAAAAGAATAAAGTCTCAAAGTGAAATGATGCCTTGAGCTTGCCCTTCCATCATACTCCCTTTTTACAATCAAAGTGCTATTCAATCAAACCCAAAGCTAGTTCTATTGCCAGTTTGGAGTAGAGCTACAGAGTATCTCTATTCGAGAGCCAGCTCTGATACTCAACATCTGGTTTTTCATCTTTGGTCTTTGTTTATTGCTTGGCGAACCAGCTTTGCCGCCCAAAGCTGTGGATTTTTTTTTTTTTTTTTTTTTTGTGGAAAAGGTGAAAATGATTTCATGCTAGGCTCTGGCTGTGACTTTGAACCAGCACTTAATGCCTTGATGCAAAAGTCTTGTATAAGTGGCTACATGTGCTTTTACCATATGTAACATGAGCCTTCTGTTCACTGATATCTGAGGTCAGCTGAACCCAGGTCAGTTTTCTTTGATCGCCTGCCCTTTTTTAAAGCACAGGGTTAAGGTTAAACAAACAGCAAAACAAGTGCGTCCTGAAGCAATCTTGCATGTGTTCCCTTCACCAAACCCTCAATTTGCTCAACCTCTGATTGCTTAAACCCTCTGTAAATATTTTTCATAGTGCAGCAGAGCACCAAAAACATCTCGACTGGAGGACTGCCGTTTCTCATTCAGCTTGTTTTTGATGTTATCAGGTGGGGATCAGGGTGTCCTCAACAGCTTCTTCAGTGATTGGGCAACAGCAGACATTTCAAAACACCTTCCGTTCATCTACAACCTCAGCAGCATTGCCATCTACACCTATCTCCCAGCATTCAAGCAGTAAGAGAAATGTTAACATGCTAGATTCTGTTTTGTGCCGTTTAGTTTCACTCATAGAATTGTTAGGAATTTTCATTTTGTTTTATCTGTGTTTGTAAAGGGGGAGAGCAGTTTCAATGCAGTCAAGTCCGTAATTGTTTAATGTTGTGCTAGCTGGCATCCCACTGTACTAATGTCTTTAGGGTCTGAAAGCATTCTTAACATGAAGCTTTTTACAGTGCAGTTTAAATTTAGTTTCTGGTTGAATCCGTTTGAATTACTGAATCATTGATTCACTATTCAAAAAGACAGTCACTCGATTCATTTAAAGCTGATTCGTTTAGAAATGAAGCGTTTGATTTAACATGTCTGGGACTTAATTGAGGTTTTAGGGGTCAAATTTATTAATAACTGGCCTAATCTAGACAACGAGCCTGCACACATATATATATATATATATATATATATATATATATATATATATATATATATATATATATATATATATATATATATATATATATATATATATATATATATATATATATATATATATATATATATATATATATATATATATATATATATATATATATATAATTTATTATTATTATTTTTTTTAATATATAAAATAGTTTAGTCAAACTTTTTCTTATTTCTAAGTGCTAGTTTGTAAATATTTGTTGTCTGCATAAAGGGTGCCAAGGTCAAATGAAAGCCTGATCGTGCTGCTACATTGTAACAAGAGCTGAAAACGGCACCAGAAATCCTTTCTGTTCTTTGCTTTGCACTGCAACTTCCTCCCAATCCAAAATAGAGGGGGCTATTTTAGGGTCTTTACACAGCCTAAATGTCATTTTGAATAGTTTGCTACATGATCTTTTTTCCATTAGCAACATGCACTCTTAGTCAAGCTTTGGTTTGGCTCTGATTTAGATGTTTACTTTTATTGGAAGATTTTAGGATCCCATTTAATGCAAAATAATATAATACAATTTTAGCGAGTATCAAATTTGACCCATTTGGCTGATCTCTCTCTTCAGAACTTCCGATTGGCCAGTGTTTAGATTTTCTAAATCATTGCAATTTTGGCGGGAACGATCTGATCATTCCTTGTTCCTCTAGATACGGCCATGATGCCAAGGTAGTTCATTTCCTTGGCAAAGTCAAACCGTGGGATTACAGTTATGACACTGCAAGCAAAACGGTCAAGGGACAGTCCCAGGACTCTGACATGCACCCCAACTACCTGCTGCAGTGGTGGGAGCTATTCAGTTCTTCGGTGTTGGCCCTCATGAAAGAGGAGTATGGGGACCAACCCTTCCATTCCGGTTGCACAGAGGTGAGCAGCGCTTTCACTCAATCTGCTCCACACAGCCAGTCATTATAGAAGCAAAATGGGGAATTGATGACCATGACCTCTTTTGTACGATTTTCTATTCATAAGCTTGGAATTGGCTTTTTTTTTTTTAAATATATATTATATATAAATAAAGCTGACTGACCTCTTTGAAAGGTTGATGCAGTGTGATTCAATGGCACGTGCTTCTGTCAGGTGGCTGTATGCTGCTAGTACAACAAACAAAAGGTTGCAATGAAGTTTTAATTCGGTTTCTAATTTGTTTTTACTTTGTCCCTTCAGAGTGACATCCATGTTGACGTGGGTCAGATGCACTTATCCCATCATCCCCCTTCACCTCCGATGTCGTCTCATGAGCGAAAGCAGAAGTGGGAACAGGGTCAAGCGGATTACATGGGAATGGACTCTTTTGACAACATAGAGAAAAAGCTAGATTCCTTCCTTAAGTGAGATCTAGATGATCAGATCTAGTTTTGTACTGGAGTATGCATGTACAGGCCATAAAACAACATTTGGAGAAATTATTGTGGATTTTGTTTTTTATACCGTCCAAATCATCTATGCACTTAACCTCTTCCACACTGTGCTCTGATTGCACCAGACATTGACACAATGTTTCTGATCTCCCTGAAAAATACACTACTGCTATCTTTTTCTTGTTCAATATGCCATAACATGGTTATGGTCTTACAGCATTCAGGTCTTCCTTTTTGCCTTGTTTTTGAAAGATCAGAAACATTTTGAAAAAATAAAATACAGCACACAATATCATACCAAACCTTATAAATGTCCCAAATATTTAAAACACACCTTCAAGATTATCTACTGGCCGCATTTTGCAATGATGTTGTTTACAAGACAACTAGTGTGCTGCCATCTTTCTTAAATGATCATTTCTGGCTCTGCACAACAGCAACTCTTAGTGTGAGAACTAAGGTCACTCCGTATGCTCATTCCCTGTACCAGGAATAAGGCACAAGAAATTTACTGCACCTGGTTACAGCCAATAGTAGTAATTTTGAAGTTGACTTGTAACTTTTTTTTTTTTTTTTTCTTCCTCCACACTTGTAACATCTGAAATAAACTACTAATAGGAGTCCCATTAACTACTCTGAACAAGTTTGATCTTTCATGCACCAAAATGATTTATTGTAAAGACTCATTGAACAACTGTTAGATATTGTCCAGATAATCCTGTTGACAAACCGCATATAAAGTAGTTTAAAAGAAAAAAAAAAAAAAAAGAAAAAGTGTCTTCAAAGGATTTGTTGTAATAAATGACTGGCCCATGGTGTTAGCAGAAAAATTAAAGCTCCATGAGTGCTCTAATATCATCTATCCGTGCCTGTTTTGCATCCTGTGGGTTTTTCACTCCAAAAGCTTTATCCACCAGCTCCTGCTTCTTTTTCTGAATCTTCACCATGTTCTCCTCCACTGAGTTTTTCACGATAAACTAGAGACAACAGGAAAGAGTTTTATTTTAGAATATCATGATTTAAGTCAAACAGTGTATCTGTGATGACCTGATATAACTAGTGCTGACTTTTCACTGTATATGACACACTATGACAAACATTATGAACAATTTCCTATGGTGAGCCACGTACAAGCTCAGCATGACAATCATTTGCTGATGTTCAATTTCTGTTCATGTACTCTTAAATAAAGACACTGTGACACATCAGCTGGATGTCTGACTTCAAATCAGGACATATAAATTAATACTTTATTAAAAACACCTTAAAGTAGTCCTGAACGACCTTTATTTTTGTATTTGTCTGCTTGCCATAATTTTTGTTGCACAGATAGATTGGCTGTAAGCAATAATCTGTTGTTTTTAAAGTATTTTATATTTTAAATATATTTATATTTTAAAATAATTTGTCCTCCGTTCTTATTTACCTCAATCCCACTGGCAGTCATCATTTGTTCTATATTGTGCAGACATTGATGTCACAGAATGAGCTTCTCCCATGTTGCAGTGTATGATTATAATAAAAAGCATTTTCCCCTCACTTTGGCAGTGGTGTGGTGTAGTGTGTGTGTGTGTGTGTGTGTGAGCTATTATTACATGACTGTGGAATACCTGGTTCTGATTCACAAACTAACATATGCTCATCCAAGTGCTACGAATCTTGACCATCCCCATTTACATATTATTAAGCTTGTGTAGGTTGCGTGCAGCCGTTTCTGTCAGCTTTACATTTAATTAATCATTTACATTTAGTTAATAAATTATTACTGCCCAGATCAACATTTAGCTGTGTATAACTAGGATAATGTGCCGTTGTTTTTGCAGAATAAAGCCTTCAGTCTTCTGCTTTGTCAGGTTGTTGATAACCCTATCAGGCTTTATTCTGTGAGAACTGTCTAAATCAGGTGTATCCAAACTCGGTCCTGGAGATTTTAGCTCCAACCCGAATCAAACACACCTGAACCAGCTAATCAAGCTCTTACTAGATATACTAGAAACTTACTGGCAGGTGTGTTGAAGCAAGTTGGAGCTTAGTAGAACGTCGGCCCTCCAGGACAGAGTTTGTACACCCTTGGTGTAGATGTACATTATCCCTTACATGACAACTGATGACACATCCTGCTGCTTAGTGAGCACCACAGTGATTGAGCATGTAGTTTTGTCACTACCATCCTGAAGTGTGAGGAAATCCCATGTATCTTTAAACCCTGTATAGAGCACTCATTGACATACACATCGGCAAACCCTATAGTGTTACTATGGGTCATTACAACACTTTTAAACTTTAATGTCCTTTTAAAAAAAGTCAATTATATTGTAATCAATGCCAGTGAAGTTACTATATATTAGCCCTTGCGGGATAAAGGTTAAATTGACTTGTTAACAAACAGGTTTCCTCAATGTGTTCATGGTTATATGTAAAACATTCTTAAAGGGATGTTTCAACACCCCCAATAATAATACATTTATCATTGTCATTCCAAACCTGTTGCTTCATTTTATTCTTTGGGACACAAAATAATTTGAAAATTCTTACTCAATTTAACTCGAATTCATAGTATTTGAAAAACAGTATGCGAGAAGTACCTGGATTACCTACTACTTCCAGCAAGATTCTGAAGTGCGCATCCAAAAGACACTATGCTATCCCATGATGAACCACGAGAGAATTCATGAATGGGAGTGAAGCAGGTGTGTCACATGATCATGATAAATAGTGGATGCAGTACATCCGAGCTCCATTCATGCTACTTCTATTCATACTGTATAGAACATACTTTTCAATCGGTGGAGTAGTACATTCAAATGCAGTACCTACTGAGTAGTAGGCCATTTCAGCCAGTATATTTTATTTTGAGAAACATTTAAAATATTTTGGGACAAAAAACATGTCTTCTGCGGTCTTCATTAGTTTCAAAAACACTGATTTCTCTACTATTTAAAATGGCAGCTTTGGATATCTTATCTGCTGGAGATACTGTTGTCCTAAAAAAAACAAACAAACAAAAAAACAATCTTTCATATACCGTAGGAACGGTATGGCAGAATACTTTGGCAGTTTTAAAACCTTGACTACATGACACACTATAAACGATGCCTACATCACACACTGTAAATATGTACTGTATCTTTCCCCCAGTTGTAAACCTTTGATCATTTCTATTTTTTCCAACAACTGCAATGATTAAGACTCGTAGTCATTATCTAATGAAAAAGCCATTAACGTCATGCTCAGTTACATTTGTCAGCACATGTTTACCACTAAGAAAAACGCCAGACACGTAATAATAGCCATTGGGATCAGCCGCTAACATTCCACTGAGCGCCTGCCATGGCAGAAATCAAAGAGCGTACCTTAGTGATCACCACATCTCTGCTCTGGCCCAGTCTATGACATCTGTCGACACACTGATCTTCAGCCGCAGGATTCCAGGCCTGAACAAACAGCACATTACAACAACAAGCTCTTTGACTGCCTAAGCCATTATAGAGGTGTGCACACACAATCAAACATTACTAACTATCCCGGGACTCACAGGATCCATCATGAAGACTTGGGAAGCTGCCGTCAGATTAAGCCCAACGCCTCCAGCTTTGAGTGATAGTAACATTATGGTGGGGCTTCCTGGAGTGGAGTCTTGAAAGTCCTCGATGGCCTTTGCTCTGGCCCTCTGCATCAGAGAGCCGTCCAGGCGAGTGAAAGAGAAGCCATATTCCCTGCAGACACGAGCAGTCAGCACAGACATGGCTTATTTCAGGCTGATATTTACATTAGTTTTTCTCAGTGGCTTTAGTGCATTTCTCACAACACTATTTACATTTGCACAACAGTTAATGCATTTCTCAAAACAATAAGTACAAACTGCAAAACCCTGATAAACTGCAAAAGCGTGTCACATGCTCAAAATGGAGAGCTCATTCCTCAAAAGCAAGTATTCATGTCAATGAAAGTGTCAGTGTCATCAAGATGAAAAGTCCTGACACCATTGTTTATGAACAAGAGTCAAATGGCTGTCATGTTTTCATTATGACAGTTTACTCTCTTAATTTTTTCCAATTTTGGTGACACTTCCTGAAAATGCTCAAGACAGCACTAGATACTGTTTGCACAGCCATTTGAAAACTACAGTAAAGTTAGACATCACTGCATTTACTGAGGTATCTGAGTACAAGACACTGAATATGTGTTTCACATTTTTACTGCAGATGCTCTTTACAATTCTCATTTATTCACAGCATTGTGCAAAAGAATAAATACACTCTTATTTACAGCAAACATAAACTTCCTTTGGGTAGAGCTGTGCACAACTGCACACAATATAGCAGTACATATTGGAACTGAACCTACAACATACATAGATCTGTAAATCATTCATGAAAATGCTCAATTTAGAAGAGATTTTCAAGAATAAAAAGATTTTAAAATGTTTATAAAATTTGCTTGACAGATTTATACAACTAGTTCAACATTTTTGTATGTAATGAAATGAGGACTATTAGTTTTATATGGAATGACTATTCAGCATTCACAAGTTTAGTTCATTTTGACTGACATAAGCAAATGTCAACAGCAGAGAGTTGTATGAAAGCAGCTGATGCAGGTCCAAAAGCATTCACATTTTGTTGGAAGGAATGAGAAACTGCTACTATGATGTGCACAAATGACTAATTGTTTTGAGTAATGCATTAACTGTTGCGCAAATGTAAATAGTGTTGTGAGAAATGCACCAAAGCCACTGAGAAAAACTGTAATCCCAGGGATGAAGACTGTACCTCAAGGCGACCTCAAGGACATCTAGAAACCTGGTGAACTGAGAGACCACCATACTCTTGACAGTGGGATCTTCATTGCGGAGTTTCAACAGGTTGCTCATCAAAGCGAGCGCCTGCATAAAAGTAAAGCAAAGTTCTGAAACATGGCTGTTCATAATGACAAGAAGCGTCGAAAAATAAACATACAAAAAACTAGTCTCTAATGCTCACCAGGGCCGCATTTTTAGATAAAGAAAAAAAAAACACACATATATACACATTCAAAGTCACTTAAATGAACTTTCTTCCCCATTCTGATGCTTGGTTTCAACTGCAGCAGATCACATTGACCATGTCTACACGCCTAAATGCATTGAGCTGCTGCACTGTGATTGGCTGAAATTTGCGTTAACGAGCAATTGGACAGGTGTACCTAATAAAGTGGCCAGTGAGTATAGTAGAAAATAAATCTGCAAGTTTGTGAAGACAAAGCAAACTGCTATACATTTATGAATAGAAGTATACATTTTCACCTGCATTGCAATATGATTCAGAGTAGAACATATTTTTGGGCATCACAACACACCTTTTCCTCCAGTCCTTTTAACAATGATATAATAGCTGAGCTTTATCCTTGTTTTTAAAATATTTTCAAATAATATACCTTAATAAATAATACAAAAATTAAATCATTTAAAATTCAAACAATCCCAATAAAAAGTTAACAAATCAGCCAAATATTAATAAAAATTGAGTTTACTTTGGAGCTTGATCTCCAGTTCTCTCCAGTGTCTGACCGAGCCTCCGCTTGTTCTCCAGGATACTCCACTAGTTCTTTGGTCTTGATTTGAGCTCGGCACAGAGGACACTTGGCCTGCTCCTAAAAGACAAACCATATATAACACAGGAGAGGTCTTCAGGAAAGCTCAGAGATGAAGAAGCAGTGCTGACCTTCTCCGAGCGGATGACCTCACAGATGCAGGGTCTGCAGAACACATGAGCACAGTAGGTGATGACGGGCTGACGGAGGGAGTCCAGGCAGATGGCACACTCCTCATCTGAGCCCGAGTTCAGCACTAATGTGATCTTCTGGATCAGACGTTCCCGCAGCTCACTGGGAGTCCCAGGAACATCTAATGTGCATATAAAGCATTTGTTTTATAAAGATGGGGTTTTTAACCACTATGCACATGCAGCTGTAGTAGTAGTATTCTAATTAGTTGTGTTGTAAAGTTTAAAATGTTAACAATTTTTAATAATAATGTAATGGTAATATTTAAATATTACTACAATATTGTTCTGTCTTATGTAAAAGTACTTGTATAGTCTGTCTTAGGTTATGTCTATAGTTTAAGTATTTATAGTATATGTATAGTTAGTAGTTAGTGCACTTACTCTTACATGCAGTTTTATGTCCATATTTATGAATGTTTTTATGTGTAGAATTGTGGTCCTTCGAGACATGACTTTTCGTTACACTGTGTCCACACATGTAGTGGAATGACAATAAAGCTCAACTTGATTTAACTCGACTAAGTTTAATGTAATATCAGAATCAGAAAGAGAATTGCCAGGTAGGTACTATGTGACAGAGCTTCTACAGTGGAACAGAATTACAGAGACAGAACAAAACAAAATACATATTTTTAAAATAGAAGTAAATAGTGAATGCAAATATACAAATGTACAGGTATATTACTATATACACTGTTATATGTGCAGCTGTTGTGTGCAAATTGGCATGTAAAGTACGTTGTTAAATAAATATAAGTGTATAGGTGTATATAAATAGGGATGTTTGTTTCACAATTACTTTCATAAAGTGTTCATAAGATGGATTGCCTGACAGAAGAAACTGAGGGAAGAAATCGTTTCTTTCAATGTGATTTTAACTAAAAAAAAAAATCTACAGTACTTACCAGAACATACATCACATCTGACTATAATTTACAATATCAAAATTGCATTGAGACTAAACATTTACTAAACATTTTAAACATATATTTTTTTAATTTCCAGAATGGACTTTAGATCCCAAAAATTTGAGTTTATATCTTACAAATCTAAATAAAGTCAGAATTGTGTGTTTTTATATGACAATTCTGACCATTTATAGACATAATTTTGACTTTTGTCCTCCTTCAACATTGAGTATCTCTGCCACTATTGATCTGGATGAAGTTATATATGCGTTTTACACACATATGTACAGTATGTATGCGTGAAAATGCAATACTTTGAAAAAAATTATGTTTTTTCTCTTTTTTATTTCTTTTTGATGAAATCCATTAAAAGACAGAGGTTTGGTTTCTTCATTTAGATCTAGAATATTTTCATATACTCTTAGCAGAAAATGTTCAAAGCATGATTTAGGTAAAAATCATTAAAATGCTGGTGGTGGCTGGTAACTTAAAAAAATATTAGCAAGGATAAAGTTAACAACAACTAGTAAATCCAGGATTATGTATATACATACATACATACATACATACATACATACAATTACAAAATAACAATTCTGAGAACAAAGTCTGAAGGTCAGAACTGCAGTATTTCAATTCCACAACAAATCCTTTTAATATAAGAATAATCAGACCAGAAAATAAAAATAAAAAAATCAATTTAAACATTTATTATAAGTCTATCCATAGGTATGTGTGAAATGTGCCATGCAAATTATCATTCCGCACAAATCTAAATGCATGTGCATTTCAGAAAATGTTTTGCTTACATGTTATTTACTGCCTTATATCGCCACTGGCTTGCATGGTTCAGGACTTGTGGAGCTGCGCATCGATGGATTTGCTCTTCAATGTTTGGACTTTCAGCAGTAAAAATTAAACCACACTGAACTGAACTAAACTGAACTGAACTGATACAGTCTCAATTTACTATTATCTTGTGTGTTAAGCTGCTTTGACACAATCTACATTGTAAAAGCGCTATACAAATAAAGATGAATTGAATGATATCACTTTAAGATATAAAATACAGCACATTTCATATGATAATGAGATGGACATATTGTTGGAAAACATGGACAACTGAAAGCAATCAGTGGCTAATCTTTCCTTCATACCTGCCGCTGTGTAATTGCCCACCAGACTGGGGTGGCAGCAGCACTGCCTCAGACGCATCAGGATGGTCAACACATCAGCATAGTTTGCCATGAACGTTCCCTCTTGGAAATATCTGTGAAGGCACATTTTTCAGACTTCAAACATGCTCTAATATTGAATCTTTTTGAAGCTGTAAGAAAAATACACACACCTGCCGACGATATTCCTGCCCTCCCTCTTGACCCGTTCATACTCTTCTCTCTCCGTCTCAGAAAGAGTCACATACTGCACAAACACTCTCCGCTCTGGTAGCTGAACCAACGCCCGTCCGCCCACTTTACTGTTCTTAGTCCGCCTCAGCGTGATGCCCTTCACCAGCGCTTGCAAGTTCCTGATAACACATTCATATGCTAGAGGAGTCCATTCAATTTGATAGATTGGCAACATGTTATTTTAGATGTTGTGTTTATTAACATACTTCAGCCCAACTCTGTCCCCCATGGTCACAGGCCTCTGAATGATTCTGCTCCACCACTCCTTCACATCAAACGGCTTCAGCTTCAAGAAGGACAGCAGCATGAACAGATCCTTCAGAGAGTTCTGAATGGGGGTTCCTGAAGGTCAAGATACAGATTGAAGAAGTGGGTGTCCAGGTGATGACCGCTCCAGGATGGGCAAATATCCTTTGTGTGATGATTGTTAATACATTTGAACTTGTTTAAGGGACTAGATCAGGGGTCACCAAACTTGTTCCTGGATGGCCGGTGTCCTGCAGAGTTTAGCTAGAATCAAACACATCCGAACAAGCTAATCAAGGTCTTACCAGGTATACTTGAAACTTCCAAGTAGTTATGTTAAGGCAACTTGGAGCTAAACTCTGCAGGGACACCGGCCCTAAAGATCTTCAGGCCTATTAAAGAGGTCCCTGAGACTGAGACTTAAACAGCTGTCACTAGATGTAAATTTTGCTATGTTAAAGAGTAAATTCTTTTAAGATTCTACTTTATAAGAGAGAGTTTCTCTTTATTAGCCACCAGTAGAAAGATCTTTATTGTACCATTTTGATAAGACGCCTGCTAGAGAGCAAGACATCCTTGAAGTAGATAGGCATACTTTCTGCATGTGTTCTTTATCAGAGGAGACTTGATTGCTTGTTGCTCAAGTAATCTTTTTAGATTTCAGATTCTGCTTTGAATTTTACGCATGTCTAAGTTTATCTATGTTTTAACCAATCAGGTTAAAAAACCTATTTGTATAACGCAGTTGGTGATGTTATTTTAGAGCAGGGGTCTCAAATTTGCGGCCCGGACATCAGCTGGACTTCACGCAGTCAGAGAAACTTTTCTCAGTGAAAATTACAAAAGCGTTGCCATGGAGTGTTTTCTCCCATGCCTGGCTGTCTGCTTAATTTCTATGCGCCCCTGCGGACATTCGTCCCAGTGCACTTCATTCACAACACTTGAAAAAAGTTTTTTTTTTTAAGTTGCTGCTCAGTAGATGTAAATGTATATAAATTATACATGGATAAATGTGTATAGATCAGGGTTTTATTTCGAGCCGATCTTGAAAGATATTGTTCCGGGAAATGTCAGATATACATGTTTTGCCTTATTGTTTTGTGTTTTTGCTTATTTATTTTAATTGATTCAGTATATTCACCATGCGCAAGTTAAAGCAAAAGTCACGTTTAACTATTGGTCCTGAACACAACCAATCATCTTTCTTATGTTTCCAATCACTCTCATTGGTTGGTGATTATTGTTTCACGTGCAGTAAGCAGCGAAAATAAATAATGGCATAGTCTCGAGAAGCTGGAACTGCCTCCCTGGATCTGGATAGCGGGAGGCAGAAGCAAAGCGAGTCAAGTCAGCCACAGAACAAGACGGAGAAGCTAACTGTAGGCTCTTCTTAAAGATTAGACAGAGCTAGTCATTTATTTACTTTTTTTTTACTTGGAAGTTAACTGAAATGCCTTTTAGAGAGTTAATGTGAGGTCTCTCTCTCTCTTAGACAAAATAAATCAAAGTGATGCATATAATAAAAGAAAAGGGATAAAAGAAAAATAAGGAATCCAATGCAGCCTAATGTAATCGTCTGCAGTCACATATCGACACCTGTCCATCGGCATTAAGAGTCCCTGGTAACCAGACCAATTATAGGGTTGCACCATTATTTGTGGGTGATTTGAATCGCGCGACTTGCATTGTATTAGCATTGCCTCACACAATGAACATTATATATATATATATGATGTAAAAGTAGTCAAAACAAATGCCAACAACACAGTGTTGCTTTTTTTAACAACAGCACAGCGGATAACAGTAAATCTAATTATTATTATTATTACTATTGATTACTGATTGAATTATTTTCTTATTAACTTTTAATTTTTTTACATTGTTACATCTTATTTTGTGTTAAAAAAAGACATTCTTCTCAAATCTCTTTATTTTTTAACACAAAATAAAATGAAAAAAAGATAAACAAATTAGAAATTAGTAATTAATAACATAATTGTGGAAAACCTGATGTGGCCCAGACTCGGCCTCCAGCGGCCCTCATGTAAATTGAGTTTGAGACCCCTGTTTTAGAGGTTAACTGCTGTGACTTTGAGACTTTACGAAAGCAACCTACAAACAAACTCTGTTTGTGTTAAAGCTGACTTCTGCTGTACTATTAACTGCAAATTATCTTCAGTAATCTTTCTATGATTGATTGTCTGACTGGTCTTTGTCAATACCAGGTCATTGTGTTCAACTGTTGTTCACCTAACAATATCTAGATGGATGGACTTCATAGGTACTATGATTAATGAAACCTTTCCTGATTATTTACTCATACCCAAAAGATGTATGCAATTTATTTTCTTCAGCTGACGAGGAAAACTCTAGTCCTTTTCTGAAAATGACAAAGCGGTTCACTAGAAAAGACCCTTATTTGTCTGGATTTTCAGCTATCAAAAATGGTCTGCTCACTGAGCCCCATTGATTTGACTGCAGAGAAAAATACAACTTTCACTTTAGCTGAAAAAAGTCATAAACACATTCAACAGCCTGGGACTAAGTAAACAATAAGGAATTCCTTAAATAATCTGTCCTTTCAGAAATATAAAAGGGCAAAACATGTCAATGAGGTAACTACCCAGGATTGAGACTGAGGGAGTAATCTCCCAACCTCCAATGGTACTGTAAGTGAATGTACCTGACAGGATCCACCTGCGCTCTGACTGGAGCTCCAGTACAGCTTTGCTCTGAAGAGCATTGGGGTTTCTGACGACGTGACCCTCATCCAGCACCACCCTCAGCCACTTTACATTGTGCAGAGGACTGCTGGCTTTGTTCTGCAAAATGGGGGTTCAATTTTAAAAAATGTACATTATTAAACTTTACTTATTATATGTCAAAAGTTGTTACACACCAGAGGTCTTCTCTGGTCCTAAAATTCATACCCAAAGCCAATCACCCTGAAACTTTTCTTACCCAAACCTGACATGCATTAATTCATGTTTTATTATCTAATTCTTCTCCTATTTCATTTGTACAGAAGCATAAATGCATGGGTATTTACTGTAGAAAAAGTGTATAATGGCTTACAAATTAAATTGAATGTGTCTGTTAATAGGACAGGTTGGCATATCGGCCACAATATGTGCCACCCATAATCAAAAGCCCTAATGGACCTTTGAGCAAAATCTTTACTGATCAGCAGGTCCATAATATTACAGTACATACCCTTTAATAATATCTTGTAATACACTGAGATGCAGATCCTGAAGTATCTGCCACTTTTCCACAAGGTAAAAATAACATGTGAGCCTTTTAAAAATGACAGAACGCTATTAACTTTATAGTAAATGACATCAAATGTAGTGCAAATAGCACTCTGGCAAGTACTCTCCATTCAGTTTTTTTCATTAACATGTGACAATATCAGAAACAGCAAGACTTTTTAAATCTACTCACTCCGTAATCAGAGGACAGCACATTGTATGTTGTGAGAACCACATCTTGTTCCGACAAAAGGCTGACTGATCTGTTGCGCTCAGAACCATAGTACAGGTACACTTTTACTCTGACATCTGTTCGGATATGTTGCTCAAACTGGTCCTGGATTGAGGTGAAGCACAAATGAGAGAAATGTGAGTTAATAACCTTTTCAAAATAAATGTTAAAAAACAAATAAAAAAAAAGTGCGTGTGTGTGTGTATGTTTTAATAAGCTGATTTTAAACACTCACCAGCCAGTTGCTAAGGACAGACAGTGGACATACAATTAAAGTGGCTCTGGCCCCAGAGCCTACACTGCTTCCAGATGGTACTACAACACACATAAAGAAGACTGATGGCTTTAAACGATCTTGAACCTCAATAAACAATCTAAAGAAATCTTCATCAGCATTACACCCACCAGATCTCTTCTTTACACTCTTTTTTGCAGGCACAACCTGTGAGGAACTGCACTCCAAAGCGGCAGCGAATTCCACATCATCCAGCAGAACCACTGCTATGTATGAGAGAGGAAAATGAAGAAAATATATCAAGTGTCAACTTACCAGAATAAAGGAAGTAAGGTACCTTTCTTGGTGCTGGTAGACTTTTTCTTTGTGGTTTTTGCTATAAGAAACACAAACAAGTGTGAGATGAAAATAAAATCTATGTTAATTTGCATAATAATATTTGCACAAAAGTGTCAGTTACATGCATAAACATAAATGATCATTAATGCATTTTATGCACCATTCAAATGTTTGAAATTAACCAAAATTTAAATTTATTAAAAGCAAAAATAACAATAACAACTGTATACAGTTAGTCAAAATTATTAGCCCCCGTTTATTTTTTTCCTAAATTTCTGTTTAACGCAGAGATTTATTCAACATATTTCTAAACATAATAGTTTTAATACCTCATTCCTAATAACTGATTTATTTGATCTTTGCCATGATGACAGCAAAGAATATTTGACTAGATATTTTTCAAGACACTTCTATACAGCTTAAAGTGACATTTAAAGGCTTAACTAGGTTAATTAGGTTAACTAGGCAGGTTAGGGTAATTAGGCAAGTTATTGTATAACGATGGTTTGTTCTGTAGAATATGGAAAAAAATGTAGCATATAGGGGCTAATATTTTTGACCTTAAATTGTTTTTTAAAAGATTAAAAACTGCTTTTATTCTAGCCGAAATAAAACAAATAAGACTTTTACCAGAAGAAAAAATATTATCAGACATACTGTGAACATTTCCTTGCTCTGTTAATCATCATTTGGGAAATAAAAAAATAATAATAATAAATAAAAAAAAAAAATAATAATAATAATAAAAAAAAAATCAAAGGGGGTTTAATAATTCTGATTTCATCTGTATATACAGTATATATATATATATATATATATATATATATATATATATACACTGGCGATCAAAATTAGAGAACAATTTATAAATAATTGAACAATTCTGAAATAATGTCATCTTCACTGCTCAACAGTTGAAGGAGTTTTTGTCCCATCTACACCATGCTACCAGAACACCTTTTCCCCAAATTAACGAAGACATTTCCACATAAACCATTATTTTGCAGAAAACACACTGATCAAAATTAGAGAACAACAATGACTGTAGCATGGAAAGAGATTACAACAAAATTTTCTGAAGGTTACGACAGTCAGCAATTAGTAGAAAGTGTACAGGCCTCTGCTCTGAATGACTTAAGCACATTTGCGGCCACAGGACAGCCACAGAACAGCACTAGTCCCTCACACTGCTCTGGTGTGATTTTGGTCCACTGTTCTTTCAGTCTTCTCCACAGTTCGGTGACTGTAGTGGGTTTCTTGACCATAACTTTGTCACCAAGGATTTTCCAGAGGTTCTCTATTGGGTTGAGTTCAGGACTCTGGGCAGGCCATGTCATTATTTCAATGTTTTCAGTTTCAAGGAACTGCTTTACCCATTTTGCTGTGTGACATGGAGCATTGTCCTGCATGAAAAATGCTGGCTGATAGGGTGATGAACGCAGGGAAGGAACCATATGTTGTTGAGGAAGGTTCTGATAAACATTTGCATTCACTTTGCCACTTAGCTGTACAAGAGACTCAACTCCTGCTGCAGAAAACATACCCCAAACCATGACACTTCCTCCACTTTTCACTAACTTCTTTACACACTTTGGGTTCAGTCTTTGTCGCCGAACATAATGTTTCCCATCAAACCCAAATAAATTAAGCTTGCTTTCATCACTGAATTGAACTTTGGACCAGTTGTGCTCTGTCCTCTGTCTACACAACATGCACCTCAGCAAAGCTTAGTCTAGCCTTTTGATTCTTTCTGCTTATGAGAGGTTTGGTCACTGCAGAGTGGACTTTGAGTCCAAATTCTCTTAAACTTCGAGACACTGTATGACGAGACCGATCTTTACCCCGTTTAGCGCTGAACTGGAGAGCAATTCCAGCTGCAGTGTGGAAACGATTGCCCATTGAGATCCTCCGCAGTATCCTGTCCTCTCTTGTATGTGTCTTCCGTGGACGACCAGCCTTCTTGGGGGACTTGAATGAGTTTGTGATGTTGTAAAGATTCAATATTCTTGAAATCACAGATTTGGAATGACCAACCTGTCTTGCTATTGCTGATAGGGTCATCCCTTTGGCTTTCATCTGGACAACCTGCTGCCGGAGGCTTTCAGTCACTTTAGAACGGCCCACCACATTGCAAAATCAGTGAAACTGAAAGTTAGGCTGTAAGTTAAATAGGGGTTGACAGATAATCATGGAAATTACAACCAGGTGCCAGATTAAGACCAATAACTGGGAGGTATCTGAAAGTGTTCTCTAATTTTGATCAGTGTGTTTTCTGCAAAATAATGGTTTTTGTTAAAATGCTTTAGTTATTTTGGTTAAAAGGTGTTCTGGTAGCATGGTATAGACGGGACAAAAACTCCTTCAATTGTTGAGCAGTGAAGATGAAATTATTTCAGAATTGTTCAATTATTTATAAATTGTTCTCTAATTTTGATCGCCAGTGTATATATATATATATATATATATATACTGTATATATATATATATATATATATATATATATATATATATATATATATATATATATATATATATATATATATATATATATATATATATATATATACATATATATATATATACACAGTATATATATATATATATATATATATATATATATATATATATATATATATATATACAGTATATATATATATATATATATATATATATATATATATATATATATATATATATATATATATATACAGTATATATATATATATATATATATATATATATATATATATTCTATTTACCAAATAAAACATAAATAAACAAAATAAAAAGATGCAT
The DNA here is from genome assembly GCF_903798145.1 of Danio aesculapii. Taxonomy (NCBI): domain Eukaryota; kingdom Metazoa; phylum Chordata; class Actinopteri; order Cypriniformes; family Danionidae; genus Danio; species Danio aesculapii. The sequence goes on from NC_079436.1 coordinate 24,793,032, forward strand.
CACGATTTTCTAAAAAATATTAGGCAGCACTCTTTTCAACACTGATGATAAGAAATGTCTCTGCAGCATTTAAGAATAATTTCATATTATTTTTGTATCTCAGTTTCCTTTAATTTCTAAAACTTTCTTTTAATATTTCATAAAATTGTAATACTATTTCACATACGTATTTCTGTTTTACTGCATAATTTAACAATGTTGATCATAAGTGACGCATGTCAAAGATAAACCAACCTTTCTTTTTAGGTCCATTTTTCTCAGTGTCATCATGCAGTCTTTTTAATTGGGATAAATCCACTGATTCCTGAGATTCTTCATTGTCTACATGTTTCTCTGATAAAAAAAACTTTAAATTTAAAAATTCTACACAAAATGTTAAAAATATAGGTGAATAAACTTAAATAAATGAACACAAACATACTGTATATACACGTGATTCCATTTCCAGATTATCTGCTACTTTCTTACCTTTTAAGGTTGCCTTCTTTCTCTTAGCAGAAGTCATGTATGGTTCTTCCTGAAAAGTGGTGTTTTTGCATTATTAAACTTCACACAGTAATTAGATGAATTCGTTATTTCAACAAAACATGAAGAATATGTTGATCTTACACATCTTTCCAGTGGTAGAGGCTTCCCATTGCGAAAATTCGAAACTATCAAGGCAATAGTTGTAAGAGTTTTCCCCTGAAATGCAGCACAACATTTGTGACTACACAAGCAGAGCTTAGAGAGCAATAAAAGAACAAGACTTAGCATATTGTCATCCCACCAGCCCCATATCATCAGCCAAAATCCCTCCAAGCACTTTCTCTGGCCTCTGCTTCACAGCAAAGTTAGTGAGAACATTGAAGTAGAGGCCTTTGTCCTCCTCCCAGAACGGGGGCAGATCATTGCTGTTTTCACGAGAGCTCATCCACGAGAGGGCCTGCTTCTGATGGGACAGCAGAGGAGTACACACTGCCTGTACAGACGGACATCAACACATCAGTACATGACTGACAGTAAACAAAAACAACCTTGTGTCCATTTAGTCTGTGCTCACCTCTGCTGGCTCCATTTCTTTCGTTTTATCCTCCATTAAATCATCAAATAGCTTGTCAAAGGCATTTTTCAGCTGATAAGATGGAACAAAGTTTTATTATTACTGCTATTCTTAAACGTTTTATTATTTTAATATTGGTATTTTAAAGGCACAGTAGTAATATTTTTTATTAAAATATCTAATAGGGTTCTTTTGCTGACTTATGTTCCCAAATTATTTTAAATGTTTCAAAGATTATAAAAATGCAGAGAAAGGCAAATTTTAACTACAAACACGACAAGTGTCTTGTGTCTCCATGCTAATGACATCATAAACTCTGTTTCCATTTTGGTTTTATAGAAAACAGAGAAACACCACAGATGCTTTTAATATGTTGTCTGTTTTATTAGACTCCACAGAGCAGCAATATAACACCCTAAAACATATTTAGTATGCTAAAACAGCACTGCTTCTTCCCCATGTGATCACCACTGGAAGAACTAGAAGCGGTCGGCTGTGGCATAATAAAAGTTCTGCTCATTTCATGCCGCTTGGCACTCGTCTCTCATTAGCAATTAATTCAGAGCACTCATTTTGCTTCGATAGCTTTCAGCCTTAAAGCCTTTGCACACTGAAGTCCAAAATTTTTTCACGTTTGTCACGACAAAAATTTGTCATGCACAGAAACCTTGCACACAGAGTCCGATGAGTAACAATAAGTAATAATTAACCTGTTGTGAGGGAAAAAAACAATTAGCAAAACAATTAAGTCAATTCAAGCGGTGATGCCTTTTCCCCCTCTCTTCAAAAAAGAAAAATAGAAAAACTGTGAATCCAAATGTAGTCAAAACACCTCTTACCATGCGTGCGAAAAATGTGGGGGTGGAACCTGATGCAATTTTCGTTTATTATGGACAAAAGTTTTGGAGGCAGAGTGTAAATGTTAACACTATGTGAGGTCATAATAAATTCAAAATGAAAATTTGAACTCAGTGTGCATTGAACTTTCCTCTGCTTCATACTATAATGATAATATGTTTTGAAAACTTTAGCTCATCTATTAAAAAGATTTCTGCAGGAGTCCTTTAAGACGTAATAAAGATTACAACTCCTGTGATTCCACACTCACAGGGTCATCAAACTACACCTTTGTTTGTTGTGAATATGCACTCTCTAGCATTTTACATACTGTGCCATTAATGTTTTATTATTTAAATACTTTTGCTGGTACTGTGTCAGTATTTGAAAGAAAGAAAGAAAGAAAGAAAGCAGAGAACCTCTGATCTACATTTTAAAATTCTAAAACATTAACAAAAATATTTTTAATTCACTTTTTATAACCACATGAAATGTACCTCTTCAGCAGTCAAAGGAATTGCAGATATTTTTTGGGATAATCCAAGCAGATCTCTACCCAGAGATGTTTGTGAAGAACCTCCTACGAGAACAAAAAAAGGTCAATAACACAAACATAAAGTGTTCAACAAAGAGCATTAACCAACAAATAAACTACTAAATGAACCTCTGAAGTCCAGATTGAAACCAAAACGTATCATCAGATTATTCACAACCTCCCTGTTCTCCTGTTTACCCCAGAAGGTGAGGATCACAGGCATTGAGAACTTATTTTTCTCCCCATAGGGCACAATCCTATTAAAAGATCAAATATAAGAGAAGCTGTTGCAATTCATTTACCAAAAAACAAACAAACAAACTAAATATTTGAAATAAACTTGATAAATTGCTTTAAATATATTTGTAGAAATAAAAAAACAGTACAGTACCCCTCCACCCTGGCCAGTTTGTTGTCCATAATGTAGGCCATTGCAGCTGCCAACTCTTTCTTGATGTGCCCCACCTGACTGCCATACACATTGGCAACCATCACTGCATTTCGGTCATAGGGATTGTGCGGCTCTCTCACCAAGGACACCATCTCTCCTTTATTGACCTACGGCATGTGTTACAATCAAATGATTATTTTGTTTTTTTTAATGAAACATAATCAGACATATTAGATTCTTTGTTTTTGGTTTACCCCTAGAGGGCACTATATACTGCGTGGGGAGACGGTACTACACAGATCACCATCAGTTTCTCCTTAAAACAAGAATATTATCTGCCATTGAAGTGAGTAAAATAATCTTGTTTTCACTTTAAAATGTAGATATTTAGAAAACAAGAAACAAAACAAAAATTCCAAGTGAAAAAAACGTTTCTTTTTTTTGCATAAATTCTGTATAAATACAGCCATTAAAAACAATTCTGTAGCTCCTGATCAACGATAGACTCAAAACTGCATATCTTGCGATGTGACTATTGCAGATGTGCACATTGCGATATCGTTGTAGAAGCGATATATTGTGCAGCCCAATTGTAACGTCTTTCCAGTCTGGATAATTACAGAAATTGTCCAAGAACAAATACATAAATAAAAAAGGTGGCTTTATAGACAGAACCAGACAAAATGATGTTAAAATAATAATGATAATTTAAAAAAGTAAATAACTTGAATAAAAAAAATACTGTATAATTTCATGGTATTGGGATTATTAAATATAGCAGTGTTATTAGGGTTTTGCACAGATATCAGCACAAACAAAACTGCATTGAGGTAAAGTTGGTTTTATATTTGCACATTCAAACTTTCTCCTCAATAATATAATTTTAGAAAAGTATTCTTTGCAAATTCCAAACAGGGAAATCATATTAGCAGCCAATGACTATTAAAGTACACTGTTGACAGTCAGTTAAATAGTGCTAATGTTGTTTTGAAGTCATTCTTGCATGAAATGTCAGACTGAATATTCAGTGTCACAATTGAGTTTTCACTGTTCAAAAATGAACACACACACACACACACATATATATTACAAATGCACAAATATAAAACCATCTTTACCTCAACTAAATCTGCTCAGATTTCTTGTCAAATGTGACAATTCATACCGCTCCAGTGTAGTATCGTAAACCAACAATTAAGCCTTGAATTGAGCCAAACAGAACATTCCCCTCTGCCTCCAGCTCCTGTCCGGCATCTTCTGTTAAATTTGCAAGTTCTTGTGATAAACTCATTGTGCTGCCCACGTCCATGAAATCTATGAAAGCTAATGGTGGATGACAGACAACAGAACTGATGTTAGACTTCTGCTCAAACATAATGGGAAAAGTTTTTAAATGTAACGTTCATTAATGTAATCTAGCACACATTTGAGACCACTGATAATGTTATAAAAATGTTCGAGTTTTGAGACATTAGTGTTTTATCACCGTATCTTGGCGGGGCGCTGCTGGAGGCTGTTGATCTGTTTGGCGACTGCATGTCTGCAAATCACAACATAAACACCAAACTTCACCGAACCACGTCCTAACAACAAAAGCAACAGGCAAACAATAATGAAAGAGCAAAGTCAATGCACAATAAAGCAGAAGCAAGATATCAGTTACTTAACATTACATATAATTCACAGTAAAACGTCTTAATTCAGCTAGAATGTCAAGCAAAGCTGTTATCGCGGATTAAGTTAGACTGATGAGCAGCAGGCCACACCCACCTCCCGAACAAAGAGTCCTGTACAGTAATATCTGACTGTAAATGAACCCAACTGTAAATGCTGCATGGGCAACGAATATTGCAGCGGTCACGGGTTTATTGTAGGTCAGTTGTCTAATTCTGAATACACGTTTCGCTTCCGTGACGCCAGTGAGTGGCGCGAGTGTTTTGAAACCACACCACACGTCTATTTTCGGCGCCAGCAGTCGCGTCACGTCACTGTCACATGAACCAATCAGGAGAGACTGGCGGCGGCAAAACAAATTCAACAAAAGTCTTGAATACATTGTTGATCTCTTTATTCTATTGGCAACACTTCGCATACACAAACAGAAATATGCCAAGTCATCTCCCACATTAATAGTTTTTTGTATCGATTTTGATTTCTTTATTTCTACTGTGAAATTGTTGAAAAGCAAAAAATCTGTATCAATTATTATAATAGGTTTTTTTATTCCCCTGTTAATTCTTAAAATCATTAGATGTAGAAATGCTGTACACTATGCTTTGTGCATTTAAAAAACCAACACAAGTAAACAACAAACAATATAAGTTGTAATTTGCATTTTAAGAACGTTCTTTGTTATTTCGAAAACCAAAACAAGTCGTTAGAAGATACTGTGAACTTTCTTATACTTGCTGGGAAATTTTACTTTCACAGAGTTTTTTTTTACTTATAGACTTCTTATGTGAAAAAGAATTCACTTAGATTAATTGATAATAAGAAATGTGCTTCTTTCTTGGGTAAATACGATGAGATCTTTCATGCTACTTCAATTTTTATCTGTCTTTTTATTGTTATTATTTAACATTATTATTTATTTTAGGGTAACGTATTATTCTTATTATTATTGTTTTTTATGTACTTAATTTTTGGTTTGGCTCTTAATACTGTTTGTCTAGTGTGGATATTGTAATGGATATTGGATAACTGTTCTAGTTTACTGTAGTCTATATACTATTACACATTTTCTTGGTATTCATAATAATAATATATTTTAAATAAATGTATTAAATAACATTTAATAATAATAGTATATTTTTTATGATGATTTCTAAATACTACTAATACTTATTATTTTCCATTCTTTGTTTCTTCTTACAAATAATTATTGTTTTACAAAGAAATGTAGATTTATTATTTCTTATTTATGATTTATTGCTTATTGTATTTTATTTATTTTGTTATGTATTATTTATATCACTTATTTTAAGACATGTATTTAATTAGTTACATTGTTATCCATACTACTACGTTCATTCATTCATTCATTCTCTTTTCAGCTTATTCCCTTTTATTAATCAGGGATCACCACAGCGGAATGAACTGCCAACTTATCCAGCACATGTTTTACACAGATGCCCTTCCAGTTGCAACCCAGTACTGGGAAACACCCACACATTCTCATATGCACACACATACACTTGACATACACATAAACAGCTGAAGGAAACCCGTGCCAACACAGGGAGAACATGTAAACTACACTCAGAAATGCCAACTGGCTCAGCCAGGACTCAAACCAGAGGCCTTCTTTCTGTAAGGCGACAGTGCTAACCACTGAGCCACCTTGTCGCCCTAATATTAATAATAATAATGTGTATGTATATATATATATATATATATATATATATATATATATATATATATATATATATATATATATAAAGAGAGAGAGAGAGGGACTTAATATTATTTTTCTTTATTTTGAACAAAGTAACCAGAAACTTTATTTAAACATATTCTATTATAAAAATTAACTAAATCCCCAGACACATTAAGTAAAAAAGACAAACTTGTATGTACAATACTTTATTTTTAAAAGATACACTTATCAAGAAGTGATACGGAACAACATCATTCTTGTGGAAGGAAACGACATTCACAGTATACAAGTTGTTACAAATTGTAATTGTAATGACAAATTAGTACTTGAGAAAGACAATTAGGGAAAAAGGTGTTAAACAGTCAACATGTCAATGGAAATAAAAATATAACCTACTTCTTTGAAAAATCCAATGCAGATTAAAATGAAAGATTTGGCACTGACAAAAGAACTGCTTAGCAATAAAATGATGACACATTTAGGCAAAAATTACATTCTATATGGGCTTTAAAGTCACATATTGGGCTTTTAATTTCCCACAATGATTATCTAACTGTGCCCATTCTCACATTGTCCTCAGCCGGGTTCTTTAGATCAAATAATGAATTTTATATGTAAAAACTGCAACAAAATTTTGAGATTTATTCTTCATTTTCACCCCTTTAAAACTGACACAATGAGCCTACAAACATACACGAATGCAAAGGCCAAGTGAGGAATTATTTTTCAACTGCTGCACTGAAATCAGTTGTTCATTTATAGCTTATCATCCTGATATACTGTATACCAAAGATGGCATTCAAATTTGCAAAATATCCCATAGCAAGTCTGGAACAAATGAATCTTTATTGTATGTAATTGTTAATTCAAGAACATTACATTTAATCAAAGGAGATTTTACTATCCCAATGGATTTTTAAAGTTGCTGACAAATAACAGGAGGTTTTAGAGACTCTAGGCACAGGTTAATGCTTTTATCAGGTACAGTTTATCTCCATGTTCACTGGTAAATATGGGGGCCTTTTTGTAATGTTCCACCAGATCCTCCATGGAGCTGAACTTGCGCTGACCAATGCAGTAGAATCCATCATTTAGCTGCACCTTGAAATGCTTGTTCTTGTACAATGCCTTCAGAGAGATGGAGAAGTCGTTTGGCTGGGGGAAAGGAAATTAAAAATGAGTGGTTGCGGTTTCAAAAAAGCACAAATAAAATCAACGCATCTACCCTTCAGAATGCATAAATTAATAAAAATAAATAAACAAAGCAGACTATGTAAAGTATGTATGTAAACGATGTCTATTATGGCATTTTAAATATTGTTATGGATGTCTCCTACTGTGGGTTTAAAGCAATAAAAGTGCATTTTTTTCTTAATATAGATATTTGTCACGTATTAGCATATTGCTAGCTCGATCGTTTTGTTCAGGCAGCAATAGAAACCCGTATGTCCAGCTTTATCTTACTATTTTTTCATTTCTGGTGATCTTAGAAAGTAAACTATAATAATAAATCTGATATTGAACACCGTGTGGTGTATTGTCAGTGGTCTTTATGTTTTGTCTTCCTTGATGACATTTCACTTACTTTATGCCACCTTCCGACATAACATAGTACTGCAATAAGGTTTAATTTGAGTGGACGTTGAATACTTCAAAAAGAATTGTCCTTTGGTCTTGAATGTGCAATCAGTTCTTAATTATCTTATAATTAAAATCTGAATCTGAAAACCCGAAACTACTTCAGGTGGCCTTACAGACACGCCAGTGCAAACACACATCTTTTCCATAGGTTTCATATTTCGTCTGTCTCTCCCATGTGCCTTTTTTAATATTATACTTGAGTATGCACAGTCATAAAGCGTGTTATAAGCCAAGCTCTTTTCCTTGCTTAATGCATAGAAACCCAGATTTCCTTTCTTTTCTTTTCCAGCATAATATACACTAGCCTGACAGTGGATATGTGTCTAACAAAGACCAAAGTCTGGCTTTTTATACAGTTTTGTTACACATGTTTGTGCATGACCTAAGGAAACTATACTCTTTTTTTAAATAAACACAGTTCATTTATCAGAGAAAGTATTGCAGGCTTAAAATCCCAAACTTTTCACAAACCTTCTAAAGCTTTGATAAATAATATTAATAAATATTAAAAATGTGTGGATTATAATTGAGATCAATGTTAACACTTTACAGTTGGTTTTGTGGCTGTAAACCATTCTCATCAAATGCCACTGAGCTTTAAATGATGATGTTTAGCATCTGAGGTAATTTGGTTATGAAAAACGTTGTTATGAAAAAAAATTATGAATATCACAAATGCATAAGGTGTGCGTTATATTTGAGATCTACACTTTACAGTTGGTTTTGTAACTGTAAATCATTCTCCTCCAATGCTATTGAAGTTATAAAAGTGTCTACCAATGTCGTATGTAACTTTAGAAAATATAGAACAGTCATGTGCATACATATTATGTGCTCAGTCTATGGGCTTGTGCAATAATGGCTACTAGTATGTGTGCCTGTATGTTGCTTTACACCACCATTTACTAACCTGAAATGATCAATACAGAGTTTTCCCAGATCATTGTCATATAAATGCACACTGAGACTGGAATTTTGACGACTCATTTCAGGCAGTGCAGAGGATGTTGGTTTACTGATTATACAGTATAAGATATGACAATGATGTCACACTACAGTGTGAATAACTTTTTATTATGCGTTCACTATTGAGTTGTCAGATATACAGTTTTTGATATGCACTTGTTTTAATGCATTTTAACATAAATCACAGCAGTGTCTGTATATGAAGGATGTAGGATGTTCATCACATGCAGAGGTTTAAATTGGTGGCACGCAGCTGATTGGTCAAACTTTTTAAAGTTATTTATGGAAAACTGTTAACCAATCAAAACAGTGAGTGTTTCAAATAACTTCTGAATGAAACACTATGATTAGAACATTAAATAAGGGGGATTCTTTTCAAAGAAAATGAATGCCTCTAAATGACCTCTTACCACCTCAGATGTATTTTCTTTAAAAGTGTGACTACTCATTAACGCAGCTAGACCTCTTTGTTTTTTAATTGATCTTGTAATTAATTTGATTCTTGTTACTACTTGTATTCATTGACATGCTTGTTTTAATGAGCACAGAATGAAAAAAGAACAAGGTTTTTACTTCTGATGTTGTGTTCCAAATGGGATATATCCCCTGCCGAAGAACACTTTGGAGTGAAAATAATCATAGCCGACATATTGAAGTATCATTCCAAACTGAAGTGCTTAAAGCTGGCCACTTTGAAGGGCGCTTCGGAATGTAGAATTTCAAAGTATCCATATTGTTAAGTTTTGTACACTGCATTCCATTCCATTCCATCCCCTATGCCCTAATCCCTTTGAAGCTGTCAGTCCGGAGGGTAAAACCTTAGAAGGGATTAGGGCATAGGGATGAGCCCTTCGAAATGGAACACAGTCTGAATCTACAATTGAGAATAAGGTGTCTGCAGAGCAAATGTGGGTCTTTTTAATTTTTCGGACATTGCTAAATCATGCTATGAAAAGTTTCCTCTTACCTGACCCAAACCCTAAGCCGGATATATATTTTTATATTAAATAAAAAACACAGATCATCCATTTGAGGCCTGAATTAAATTAGTAAGATCTCGATCATATATTTTAGCATAATTTGCTCCTCCCCCAAAATGGCGAGCGACATGAACAGAGCTGAGCTCCAGAAAGGGGGACCTTGAGCTCCAGCTCCTCATTGCTGCACTTCTTCTACACTCTCAGAAATAAAGGTACGCGAGCTGTCACTGGGGTAGTACCTTTTCAAATGGTACACATTTGCACCTGAAGGGTCCATATTGGTACCTCAAAGGTATATATTAGTACCTACAAAGTGGAACACTTTTGTACTTTTTAGGTCCTAACATGTACCCTTAAGGTATTAATATGGGCCTTTTAGGTACAACATTGTACCTTTTGAAAAGGTACCACCCCAGTGGGGGTTGAGGTTAGGGGTGGGGTAGGTGTCCACATTGAAACAGTTTATAGGAGGAGGAGCTGGAGCTCAAGCACCATCTCCATTGCCCAGTGATGGCTGGGGTCGGGGACATGCCTTTAAAACGGGCAGTTTTGTACAAATTAAATTGTATGAATTCCTAAAAATTGGCCACTTTTCTTACAGGACGTAAAATAGTTACGTTTTCTCATAAGATTGGGCTGGACTTACCGTAGACTCACTGTCTCTGATAAGGAAATCTCCATCTACACCCCTCTGGTTCAAGACCATCTCAGCCTGGTGCCGTGTCAGTTTTCCATAGTACCATTGTTTTCCTCCAAACTTTCCATCCATAGAGGGTTTAATGTCATAATTTGAAGGAGGAGGCGCTGAAATGCCCAATTCCTTATGTGTTTTCTGCACAACTGTCACATAGTTCTTGGGCACTAAACCCACTTGCCCATTTTCCTTTCTACACTTCCACCATTCAGGATCATTCTCGGGTTTCTCCAACACATCCATAAGTTCGTCCTTGTTGAAGTTCAGCTCCTCGACATTGCCGGAGCTGAAATGATAAAGTGCCTGTACAGTCTGCAGAACCTGAGAGCTGTTGTTGTTGTGCCCCACGGAGGCCAGTTTATCTTGGAGAGAGTTCACGGAACCGACCCTCATTGTCCCGTCCACGTCCTCTGTGACATAATTGGAGGGAAACCATCCAGAAAGGCCATTATAGGATCCTCTCCACCAGCCGTCGCTGCACTTCTCCATTACGATGACCCTTGTTCCCTTGACCAGAGATAGCTCGTCCTCTCGTTCTGCGGTGTAGTTGAACTTGACCAGCGCAGGAAGATTGAGGTCGTAAAGTCGCTCATCGCCATCATGATTCTCTCCACTGGAGGACAAATCTCGCACACAGCCTTTCTGCTTCACTTTCCCAATTCCTGCAGTCATAGAGAGAGTAACGTAAAGTTAATGTAAACTGTTAAAGAGCCACTATTATGGGTTTTTGAAAATGACCTTCCATCCAGTGAGCAACACAGCTCAAAGTGAATGAAAAAATCAAGTGCACCTTGTATAAAAATATAGATTTTTTAATAAAAGATTCGACTCAGAGTTGTTTATCATTCGTCTGGATCTTTTGTCTGTTCATATCAAAGTTGACATGAAACAATACCAAATATAAATAGCCTTGTCTGGAAAAACATGAATGCACCTTTCCTCACAAACACTAGTGGAGTGAGGGTGTTTGCGTAAGATTGATCATGACTGAAGATGAGTAAATGTTCTGGAGATTAATACAATAACCTACCCTGCAACGAGGAATTCGTCTGCCATTTATTAAAGGTCAGAAAAGACTATCTAGGTATGAGCGTTGTCAGATTTGACAGGAAATTTATCTGTACACAGCTAATGGATCAGTTTCTTCCTCCATTTCACAAGTGTGATTAAATTGGTTGTCTCCTTGTTTGCTCTAGCTTGCAAAATGTGTATTTAATTGGGTTTGGTTACTTGTAATCGCGTTGTGTGGTTTGTACTTTATTGCGTCTAAAAGCCATGTTGAAAACGCATGACGCATGCCACTTTCTTTATCGATTTAAATGCGTTTATGAGCTCACGATCAGGGCTTAATTTGTGACGGAACCTTTGAAATCTGATCTGGCACCTCATTTTACCGATACCCCTCCTCAACCGCCCTCCTCCTCCGTCCGCTGTTCACTTTCACTTTCTTCCGCGACTCCCCAACCTTCCACCAATCCCCTCCCCCAGGCTACACTTTCATACGAGACACTTCTCCATCCTCGGGTAACATGCCGGATCCGTTACCCTGATCTGTTCCGGGACCTCGCAATTCACAAATTAAGCACTGCTCGCGATCCTCTGCCATTTGTTGCTGCTATGGCCACCATCAGCTGTTCCTACACATGTGCGGCGGTCAAGTTTTAAAATAGTTCAGCTTTTGCCAATATGTAGATTAATACTGAATGCGTGTCGTTGTTATTACTTATGGTTAAGAATAGAGCAATATGCTGGTGTTTAATTGCACTCCTGCATTGGGCTCACACATACACGCTGACTACTTCAACAATGTTGATAAGACATGGTTGGCATTTCTCTCTGTCTCGTGCTGAACGCAGTCGACCAATCACAACAGACAGGTCATCGGACCAATCAGCGCAGATTAGCAATGCACTAAGGAGGGGTTTGGGAACAAATGAATCATTGAACGAATCATATTGGAGTCATTGTGAAAATTAAGTAAAAATAAGTGCATAATATAAGACAAGACATAACCTTGCATGCATTTCAGCGTCTTTTTAAAGACCTCCCAAACCATTTTAATGCATAATAGGGGCTCTTTAATATGAGAATATGGACAATGCTGATTTTACATTTTTTTTAGGGTGGAAATATACAATTAAAACAACAAATGATAATCACAAGCTAGTATAATGCTACATTAGCTGTTCAAAGTAACATGATTTAGATTTATTAAGTGAAACATATTCTTTAGGTTATTAAAACTATATTCACACAATGAAAAAATCCTGTTCTTTGTGAAACGCAAAATGTCCTTCAATGACAAAAACCTACAAAATCTTTATTTTTAGCATTCTGATAAAATACAACAATTAATCCTCAAGGTAGGTGATTTATCCATGGTTAAATCCCTTGTAACAGAACCTGAAGCTCAAAAAAGTAAAAAAACAATTGACCTTAGAGTATATAGGTATAATTGGATCAACTTGTGGGTCAATTAATGATACAGAATTTTTTTATGGGAGAACTATAGCTTTAATAAATAAAAATGATAATAAAATGGCTGTAATTAAATTGTAAAATGATTATAACAAAAGCTTTTGTGAAAGTGCATAACTCGCACTAAGCAAATGTCATGTATGTTTCATCAGAGTATGATGTCTCGTTTCTGGAAACAATTATTTTTATATGTATAAAACATTTGATAACTTTTTTTTTGCAGTTTTAAGCATTTTGGTTGATTGAAGTAAAATCCATCAAATACATATAAATATTAAATATTGACAGAACTATTCGTTAAATATTTAAATATATATTTTTAATTCCAAAATAATTTGTAATATTTACTATTGATTCTTTCTTCTTTTGGTAAATTGATTCAATAGCAGTGTTATATTTGCAGACCATCTGGCAGAAAAAACAACAACAATTAATCATTTGAATGCTTCAGACCTGCAAATCATTAGACCAATTATCAGCTCGTGTCTTCAAAATCTCGTGTCTAGAGTTTGTTAATAATGTAAACACTGACAAACTGACATAACAAGCATGTATGACAGGTTCGCTAAATCAAGTCAGGAAAGCACACCCATGATCCCAAAAGAAAGAAATTCCAGATTGGCGATTGGGTAACGGAACATCAGACATTCATTTCTGGGCCTGAGTCTGTGTGTCTGCACAAACACTAAAATACACACCCAACCAGGGCTGTCAACATATCATTCTCCTTTCAGGATAATATGGGTCATAATGATGACAGAAATGGCAAACTCTAAAGAATAAAAGTTCCTTCCAAAAGGTTGTTTTTACACTGATGCCGTACAAGAACCATTTTTGCTTCTAAAAAGAATATTTTAGTACAGTGTTTCTCAACCACGTTCCTGGAGGACCACCAACATTGCATGTTTTAGATGTCTCCTTTGTATGTCACCCCTATTACAAGTCTTTCAGTCTTTTCTAATGAGCTGATAATCTGAATCAGGTGTGTTTGGTTAAGGGAAAAAGGAAAATGTGCAGAGCTGGTGGTCCTCCAGGAACGTGGTTGAGAAACACTGTTTTAGTGTATCTTTTGCAGTGTGAAAAACATTTTAATGATTCTTTTTCCAAGGTTTCATGCATGCAAGCTTCTCAATGTAACTGTTGACAATGGTAAATCATGTTTAACAATGCAGTTTATAGTCATTTTCGACTTTGAAATGTTCTAACATTTTGAAAAGTAATGTTTACCAAACATTCTTGCTAGTCCCCACTGTCTTCAATAGTATGGAAAAAGTAAATAATAAAAGTCAGTGGGGACCAAAAACCATTTGGTGAGTAAATAACAACATTTTCTAATACGGCTGAACTATCCTTTTATCTATTGACCTTAATTTTCATGCAAGAGCGGGCAGGGTCATAATAAGCTAATTGTGTCGAGACTTTTGGTCTCATTCATTTGCATTGATTTTCAGCCAAACAAAAGGCCTTGCACTGTGTTGCGAACTGATATTTTCTTATTATAGTATCTTAATAAGGTTTACAAACACACTGGTTTGTAGAGCAAGTAGTTTGACCATTTACTGCCATATTTTTTTTATTCCTACACTGTAAAAAATATTACTTAATTACCAGTTTTCTGTATTTTGTGATTCATGTTTTAAATTTTTATTTTCTCCCATTTATTTATGCTTTTGAATAGCATTATAAAACCTTGATCTTTCTTCTGATAACTTTTAACTTTAAAAAGTGAAAAAGTGACTTTAATTACATTTTTGTGTAGTTTAAAGTCATTAATTTGGTAACACTTTATTTTGATGGTCCGTTTGAGTATTAGTAGGCTGTCTGCTTGATATCTGTTGATACTGCTCCTTCAACAGACATTTAACTGACTATAAGAAACTTTGTATGTACATGTCAATTTATACTAACCCTAACCCCAACCTAACAGTCTACTTATAATCTAATGAGAATTAGTTAGCATGTAGATGCAATGTAACTTAAATTCAACAAACGGACCATCAAAATAAAGTGTGACTGACTATATATTGTCTGGGTTGGTGTTGTATTTTATGGGACAGAAACCTTGTAATAAGCTGCCAGTACATTTTCTACTATTTTACAGACTTATTTATATATATGTATTTTTTGTACTGTAGATTTTTTCAAACTATTAAAATCTCAATAAAAGTTGATTTGTTAAACTGTAGAGTTGAATTTTCGACATCAAAGATAGACAGAGCAGAGATCAAGGTCCAATAATGCAATTCACAACCGTAAAAAAGCGGAAAACGCAAAATACAGAAACTGTTAAATAACAGATATATTTTCAGTGTAGTCATTTACCCAAATTAATCAAAAGAGAACATTCGCATTGCAAAATAAGGTGAATAGAGTCTCAATATAAAAACTCCCCACAGTTTACACATGATTTATAGAGAAACGGATCAAGTGGAATCACTTAGTGACTCTTTGTGGAATCATAAAGAGACCGACACTTCTTCACCAAAGGTTGCATTAAAGTTTCTCAGAGTGTTATAGACATTTAAGTCCATTTCTCACTGGCCCTGCGATCAAACAGTTCCTACAACAGCACACTGTCTTATTTGTATATTTAAGTGTCAGATTAGAGTTTATCCTAAAGGCCAGCAGCTTCCCAGGGTCTTGTCTTGCTTGTTGCTGATGAAACTGATATTTGACATGTAGTTTTCAATAAAGCAGCAGCGAGGGGCTGTTCCTCTCCTCTCCTCATCTTGTTGTTGTGCAGCAGGGCAGTCACTTCTCACTGTACTGGTTAGATCCAGTTTGCTCTGTTCTTTCAAGAGAGTAATTCATGGAAAAGTCTTCAGAAGAACAGCAGGCTAATGAGCTTTTTAGAAAAACATGTTTCTCATGAGCATTGTTGATTGTTGAAACCAAAATTGGATTTCAGAAGCAGAAGTGCACTCAGCATATATAGACATTTTGCATATTATTATGAAATATTATTATGAAATATATAGAGAGAGAGTTGAAGTCAAAATTATTAGCCATCCTGTGAAATTTGAATTCTTTTTCAAATATTTCCAAAGTGATGCTTTTAACAGTATTTTTTATAATTGTTTATTTTCTACTGGGAAAGGTCTTTTTTTAGTATGGCTGAAATAAAAATGTTATTATTTTAAAAACATTTTAAGGTCAATATTATCAGCCACCTTGATTATCTACAGTACAAACCACTGTTGTCAAATAACTTGCTTAATAACCTATTTAAGTATTTAAAATTTTAAGCTCTTTAAGCTGAAAACTAGTCAATCTTACAAAATAACTAGTAAAATATTATGTGCTGCCATCATGGCAAATATTTTTATTTATTTATTAAATTTTATTTTTTTATTACATTTTTAAATTTAATTTAATTTAACTTAATTTTTCTTTTTCTTGTCTTTTATTTTATAATTTAATTTTAAACACAAAATGTATCTGAGATTCCAGACTGATAATATTTTATAAACATTTTATTCATTTAAAATATATATTATATATATATATATATATATATATATATATATATATATATATATATATATATATATATATATATATATATATATATATATATATATATATGTTATATATATGTTATATATATGTTATATATTTTCAAATTAAATGTATTTTTTCACAGTTATGGAAAAAACAAGAAACATGAATTCAATGAATATTTTAGGTATGATTTTAAGTACAAAAATGTTAATATTTGTTTTATTAGGTCTAACACATATATAACACACATATATAAATGCAAAAACACAAAAGAACACACTACACCAGGGATGGGCAAATTCGATCCTGGAGGGCCGGTGTCCCTGCATAGTTTTGCACCAACCCTAATCAAACACACCTGCTTGTAGCTTTCTAGTGATCTTGAAGACACTAATTAGGGTGTTCAGGTGTGTTTGATTAGTGTTGGAGCAAAACTCTGCAGGGACACCGGCCCTCCAGGATCGAGTTTGCCCATGCCTGCACTACACAATACGTTATAGATGATATATGGTATGTATAAATGAGAACAATCCAAATAAATTTTTGCTGATATTAAATGTGATCTACATAAATTCACTACAGAGAGAATCTTCTATTGGTAAACCATCATCAACGAGAATGCAAAGTCAGTCATTCCAGATCCACGCAAGCAACCAGAGATGCTACAACTATCTTTAAAGCATTGTTAACATATTACAATGTACACAAAAAATAGCAACAAAACGAGCCGTGCCCTCCAAATGAAAAGGAAACCACATTGTCTATCCATGACCATCAACAGGAAGAAAAAGCAGAAGAGTGATAGAAGAGTTTCCTGTCAAATAAACACCAGCGCAATACATTGGGCAGAGTGTTGAAAGAGCCTCATGATCCTGTGAACTCATTCTATGTGTGCAATAACAGCTCATAACTTTCCAAACTTATCCAGAACAGCGCTTTTATTCCAACTGACCATGAAAGCATAAAAAAGTCACAGGCATAAAATTGGAGGGAAACAAGTTGTCTGTGATAAATCACAATTATGGCCATTTGTGATGCAACCCATTTAAGAGGTAAAACCATCATGCGGACGTGTGGAAAAGACAACGAAGTCGAACTTTTATTTTAGTGGAAATTCCAGGCAATGGTAATGAAAGCGAGATCCACGCAGATCTTGACTGTCTTTATGACGTGACTCAAGGACAAAGCTGGAAGCATTGCATCCTGTCTGCTTTTGTTTCATTTCCTCTGACAGCCAGAATAACTGCAGCTCAGCTTTCCAGTCAGTTTTCCACATGCGTAAAAACATTTAAAAGCAAAGATAAGACAGAATTCTACCTAAAAAAAACCCTTGGCATCACATGTCCATATGAAAGTAGACCTGGAATGGGAAGCTCATAAAGTCTTAGAGTGGACTTCAGTCCAAGAGCTGAACAAAGATGCATTGAACACAAAGTTTGAAATGAGTTTGCATGCATCTGGCGAGGTTTGCATGTTGTTTTGTTCCAGTTTCACCATTTTCCACAACTGACGTTTTTGCATTGACCTAATTTTGTTCTTATATTGATTGAGATCTCTCGCGCTGGCCTGGTTTTAAAAAAGCTGAGTGTGATTATCGATGTAATGTGACCCTTGGCAAGCTGCAGTTTGGTATCCACGACAGGAATTGAGTGAACACAGCCAAATCACCCCGCCTTTGTTTCTGTTCGGCTGAGCTCACTCCACCAATGACATCATAAGACAAATAGCCTCTTCACAAACACATGTAGCATCCAAGAACTGTCAGCAAAGGTAGCGCCGTTAGCTCTCAAAGCGACGCAAACACACGCATTCACACAAACACAGACTCGAGATGAACGTCGGTTTGTTTTTCTGTTCACTTTGATCTTGCAGCTGCAGTGTCCTTTACTGTATCCTTTCAAACAATGACATTTAAAATGAGCACTCAAAAAGATATTATAGCTGCTTGTTCAAACTACAATTTAAACAATGCAGGGTTTCATTCATGTCTTCATTTCATCCCAACACAAATGGATTAGGTGAGCAATCATTTTTACAAATTTAAGTGGATTGAACATAAAACAATTAAGTTGTCCCAAAAAAAAACTTAAGAATTGTGGTGTTTCAGCTCATTTTGAATAATCAGAATCAGAATCAGAAAGAGCTTTATTGCCAGGTATGTTCACACATACGAGGAATTTGTTTTCGTGACAGAGCTTCTACAGTGGAACAGAATAACAAAGACAGGACAAAAAACAGATAATAAATATATATTTTTAAAAATACAAGTAAGTGGTTTAAACAAGAAAAAAAGTTTAGTTTTTTTGTTTACTTATTTAAAATGAGCTGAAACACCACAGTTCTTAAGTTTTTTTTGGGACAACTTAATTGTTTTATGTTCAATCCACTTAAATTTGTAAAAATGATTGTTAACCTAATCCATTTGTGTTGGGATGACATGAAGACATGAATGAAGCCCTGCACGGTTTAAAGTGTAGTTTGAACAAGCAGCTATAATATCTTTTGAGTGCTCATTTTAAATGTCATTGTTTGAAAGGATACAGTAAAGGACACTGCAGCTGCAAGATCAAGATTTTTTTGGACAACTTAATTGTTTTATATTCAATCCACTTAAATTTGTAAAACTGATTGTTAACCTAATCCATTTGTGTTGGGATGACATAAATGATTTGAATGAAACTTTTGCTCCTTTTTTGAAGGGGGACAGCTTAAATCTTTTATGGTCAATCAACTCAAAATTGTAAAAAACAAAAACATTAGGTTAACTTAATCAATTTGTGTGGGGACAAACAGGAAGGCATCGTGTGGAACCAGCATTTTTTTTTGCAGCGTGTAACTTTAGACATATTTGGACTAAAAAAATCTGTAAAAATTACGGCAGTTGTTGTTTCCAGAACAGTACTGTAAAAAAATATGCAAGCAAGAAAACATATTAATTGACTGCAAATAGTTGCTTAGAAAAGAGGAGTCTGACATTTTGCCATTTTTGGGTACATGAGGGTTCCTCACTGTCTGATTTTACATTGAACTAACGTTTTTCTCACATTAGGTTAAAAGATAGCTTGTTGTCATGATGCTCTAAATCAAAATGTGAATATAAGAAATCCTTTAATATGTTTTTTAATGTGCGTGAATAAATCCTAACACCTGCGAGAGATTTAAGCTTCACTTTCCATGATCTTTTCCATGACAGAAGAGCATATATAATCAGAAATTTAAATATTTTATAATGTCTGTGATAAAAAAATTGAATAAATACATTTTAAATTTAAAAAAGTGTGAAGGCACTTTGAAATTGTAACATATGATCCAAAAACAGGAAGAAGCAAGTTGTGGCAACAGCTCGTCATCCCTCAACAACAACTCAACAAAGTTTTTATTTTTAAAGTTTGTTTTTTTACTATTTTTAAGTAAATCCTGATTGGCTTAGTTATTTGTAGTACAAATATATGAGATAAAGCATACGGCTGTAGTGTTTTTATTTGGACTTTTCCAGTGAACTTAAATTGTTTTTTATTTTCTTATTATTTTTACCTGCTTCCAAATAACATTATTAATAATCTTACAAAAGTATATGAGAGATGTCCATTTATGTTTTAAAATCACTTTGGCTTCTGTCCCGCTCTCGTCAGAACAGATTTTGACTGAGACAGAACAAAGAACTGTGAGAGTGTGTCTGTGTGGTCATTATTACTGTCCTGTCTTTAATAAACTGCAGACATGATCCACCAAAGCCAGCGGTGTCTGGGATTTCTTTGTGGCGAGAGACGAAGGCCGTGATAGTATAGTGATAGTCTGCATTGGTGTCATGACCCGGATGGGAGGGAGGTTTAGCGGGGTGAGTGTAGCAGAGGCCAGCTAGTAAAGTACTGTGTAGGTAAACCTCACTCCTCTGACCTCTAAAGGTGCTAGTGACAGACGCTAAAGGTCATGGTCTTTAGCCTCCTTGTTAGAGCAACTGACTCCCATGCAGAAAGTCGCTGGTTCTATCCCAGTCGGAGCGGGTTGGATGGTGTAGGACCGGTGGGGTTACACTGTACTTCTTCAACAAAAAAAACATATCAAATTTTATGTGCCTACTCATACATGGGGGTATGGGATCTTTTCATCCACCACCAGTGTGCAAAACCTGCACACGACGCAACGGCAGCCATATTGTGCCAACACACACCAGCTGATTGGTGGAAAGGAGACAAAGTGATGAAGCCAATTATAATATGGGGGTGGTTGGGAGCAAATTTGGGCTCTTTTTCGAAGGACATGCTGGTATTTTTAACGACCACAGAGAGTCAGGACCTTGGTTTAACCTCTCATCCGAAAAACCATTCTTCATCTTTACTACTAGTTAAAGCAATAAATAAACACGACTAAACATCTCACATCTCATGTTATCCTTTAATCAGTGTTACAGACCTCAAAAGAAATCAGTATAGCCGCTTATAATTAATAACCGCTTATAATATATCACATATAGAATTATACAATATTTACCACAGGCGAGTAACTCGGTGTCTACATCAGGTTATGTTTGCTAGAGAAATGATCTCTAAAGAATGACACTATATTAACCTACATTTTCCATGAGTAATGTCTTCGGTGTTTAATTGATATGTTTACAGAAATCTTTCATGGCACTATCATTCATTGTGTAGCCGACATTCATTCAATTATCAGCAGCATTTTGAAGAACGCAAAATTACACAAAACTTGAGACATTTTCCCTTTGTGCTGGAATCGGTTACACCCCCGTTTGGTATACAATAGCTTCTCTGAACTTCCACTGCATGCTAAAATGCACAGAGAGAGAGAGAGAGAGAGAGAGAGAGAGAGAAAGAAAGGCAGACACAGAGAGCAAGAAAGAGAGCTGGCAGGAGGCCACCAGAGCAGCCTGCAATTTTTCCCCTATTCTCCCAAATTTTCAAGTCCGGCTATTCACAAGTGAGCAAACAAAAACGCAAATAAGGAGTCTCATTTGTTGAAGAGCCCTTTTCTCGTCACTACTGTTCTTTTGTCCTCCAAAGATCCGCTGCTTGGCTCTGCCAAGTCACGACACCCCACTGTCTTGTCCACTGTAATACGGCAAATAAAACACTCTGAAATGCTGAAAGTGTTACAAAGGAGAAGAAGCGTAATGAGAGAGAAAGAAACCCAGAGTCAAAGACCTCAATTATTCATTGCCTCACATCCTTCTGTTTTTCCTGTGCTAGAAATCTGCGTTGAATTAGAGGGCTTCCGGCCGCCTTCACAGAGCAGCTCAAGTTGACAGTATAGAGGAGGTTTGAGGGGGCCTGCATGGGTTTCTGCTTTGATTTTTGCTTTTTAAGAGTGTCCAAGCTACCCCGAAGGGGCTGGTGCTATTTCCTCCCTCTCTTATAGGCAATTTTATAGACAAAAGGGAGCATTTGAAGTACCTGAGTGTGGCTGCCCTTTAAAATGTATGTCAATGGAGTGTTTGTGTGTGGGACTTATAGAAGTCATATAAGTTACACACACAAACAAACATGTCATTAACCTCTAAAACATTGTAGTATACTTAATCTAATGAAAGAGAGTCATATATTCTGGATAAAAAGTTTATAAAAAATAACTGAGGACAGTATTTTTCCATTATGACCTGCATTTAAACCCGTATTCACCTACTTTCGACTGGTCATGTGAGAAAAAGAGGGCAAAATAAACACAATGACACTTACAACAGACTGACAACACAAGTTTAAAACTACAAATCACACCCAGTACTCACAGAAACTGTTCTTTTCAAACTTATTATGCTAACATAAAGCAATGGCAACAACAAAACTCTGTCATGTTTGAAGAGAAGAAGATAATAAAGATGTACTTACGAAAGAAGTGTTTAAAAAGGTTGGCCATCTCCATTCCCAGCTCAGCGAGCAGCCGCCCTCTTTCACACACACTGTCTTTCTCTCTCTCACAGCTCTTCCATGAACTTCCTGAAAGTCCAGAGTTATTGACAGAGCTGCTCTCCACCCCACACACACATGACCATTTGCAGCCAATGGCTGTCAAGAGGCTCTCTCTGTAGGCTCTGTAGTGGCTGGCAGAGCCCCAAAAACACTCAGAGGTGCTTCTGTGGAAACTCAAACTCAAGGCAACTGTGTTTATCACTATGATGAGCTTACAGATGGAGCTTTATGAAGAGTTCAGATGCAAACACCTTCAAGTACCTCTGAAATGTTCTTCTAAAATAAACATTTGTCTCAGGTTCCTGTGTGTAGGTTCAGTTTTTCCACGTTTATGGCAAAGAATAAGTTAAATTTCATTCCCAGAAAAAATTCTAATTTTTGAAGAAAATAGCAGAGGCCACTGTTTTTGCATCTGTATGTTCTGCTGAGCCATAATATGTAAAAATTGTAATTGACGTTTGTATGTACGCATCAAGAATATTTTATATAGATTATACCTTTTGAATAAACCTTGCATTGTGGCTACACCGTGAATATTGTTGGCTTAATGATGAATTGTTTCTCAGATTTGGATAAATGGGCCTGTTAAATGAATATAAATATTTACACTAGCAGACTTTTGTCTCTGTGCTAAAAAGAACCCAAATTGTGTGGTTTGAAACCAAATGTTTTTAGAGTACACAATATCTCTTCATGATATTAAAATAACACTGTCTAAAATATAAACACACAAGTGGAATAATGTAAATGATGAAAAGCCCATATCAGGATAAAAATAGTTTAAGGAATGTTTAAAGATTTTTTTATTAAGGTATGATAACATCATTTATTTATACTGTGAATACATATACTCATAAACCTTTTAACGTTTCCCCCAAAACAAAACAAAACAAAACAAAACAAAACAAAACAAAACAAAACAAAACAAAACAAAACAAAACAAAACAAAACAAAACAAAACAAAACAAAACAAGACATGACATGACATGACATGACAAAACAAAACAAAACAGAACAAAACAAAACAAAACAAAACAAAACAAAACAAAACAAACAGCTTGATGTTGTGACAAAAGTGTCACAATTAAGTTTTTTTAATCTAACAGTTATTACTTTTAACTTTTAGTATAATAATTTCAACTTTTACTTCATGCGTCTGACTTTTGACATTTCATTAAACATTTGGCTGCCACAGTTTAAACTTTTTCATTTCATAATTATATTCCTTATCTTAAACATTCAAGTTTTTTGTAAAGTTATTTATTTATTTAGTGGTGGCCTGGTGGCTCAGTGGTTAACTGTCGCCTCACAGCAAGAAGGTCTCTGGTTCAAGTCCCGGCTGGACCAGTTTGTGTTTCTGAGTTTACATGTTCTTCCCGTGTTCATGTGGGTTGCTTCCGGGTGCTCCAGTTTCCCCCACAGGTCAAAGACATGCTGTACAGGTGAATTGAATAAACTAAGTTGTCCGTAGTGTGTGTGTGTGAATGAGAGTGGATGTTTCCCAGTATTGGGTTGCGGCCAGAAGTGCATCTGCTGCGTAAAACATAGGCTGAATAAGTTGCCGGTTCATTCCACAGTGGCGACCCCTGATTAATAAAGGGACTAAGCTGAAGGAAAATGAATGAATGAATGAATTGATTTATTTAAAATGGAATATACATTACTATCTGAAACACACAAGTAGTAAAAAATATTTTTTTTTAAACACGGTGCCTTACAATGATCAAGCCAATTTTGACAGATGTGGAAGAAAGTTTAAGAGGAACTAAGAAGCCCTCCTGATGACTGGGGTTTACCAAAACTTTTCCAAAATGTATTTTACCAACAACATCTAGCTTAGTTTACAATGTCTCAGTTGTACTATTTAATCAGTAACACTTTATAATGCAGTGGGGGGATGGCATGGTGGCACAGTGGTTAGCACGGTCACCTTACAGCAAGAAGGCTGCTGGTTTGAGTCCTAGCTGAGACTGTTGGCATTTCTGTGTGGAGTTTGCATGTTCTCCCCGTGTTCGTGTGTGTTCCCTCTGGGTGCATTGGTTGTACTGTATGTATGTGTGTGTGGGAATGTATGGGTGTTTCCCAGCATGGTGCTAGGTTGCAGTAACTGGCGGTTCATTCTGCTGATAAATCAGGGACTAATATGAAGGATAATTAATAAATGAATACAACACAGTGGTTTAAGGCATTACTGATCAAGTTTTTGTAATGTTTTACTTGGTACATGTTGTTACAAAAAAGGCATTTGTCTAAATTGTCTAAATTGTTAAAAGGAAAAAAGACAGAAAAAAATGCAAGCCAATAAAGGCAGAATATTATGCTTTCATGCTGAGGGTGCATATTAAAAACATAAAAACATAAAACAATTAACCTGTTCCCCCAAAAAAACTCAAGAATTGTTTCAGCTCATTTTAAATAAGTAGTTTGAACAAACACTAAAGCAGCACTGACATCCATAGTAAGAACACAAAATACTATGGAAGAAAATAGCTGCAACTTTTCAACATCCTTTAATTAATCTTCTAACAGAACAAACAAATTTAACAGGTTTGCAACAAGTGGAAGAGTAAACAATGACCATTTTTTTTATATTTGGGTGAACTATCCAGTCCACTGCTGCATGTACACTGTAAACCCTAATAAGTTGAGACTACTCAAATAATTTGAGGAAAGCCATTGCCTCAGTTCGTTTTAGTAATGGGAAATCGACAACTCAATTAATTGAGTTGACCAAATGTGGTCTCTTGAATTAATTTAATTAAGTTAAATGTTTAAGAACAGATAACTTAAAATGGTTAATAGACTACACTTCCAAATTTTTCAGCTTTTAAATTCTTTACTTACTTAATCCCAGGGCTGATTTTATATTGAAGTCGATAGTTAGCCGCACCATGTTGGTGTTTCCTAATATTTAATTTTTAACCACTGCACCACCATGTCACCCATGTCATGTATATCAAGTTAAAAAAATGTATATAAGCATTTAAATATCTATTTACTAATGTAAGTTTTCTCTTTCGTCAGATGGGTTCAGGTAGTGCCTCTGTCCTGCTCGCTTTAGCAAAATTCAGCATCACAAGCAAAATGACCACCTTGTGTCATATAACATATATCAACCAATCAGCGCGGTTGTCAAGGAAGAATTTCAAGCGCAACCAATCATTTTAAACTGAGACATGGTGAATCGTTTAAAGAAATTAAAATGTTAAGTTCAGAGAACTTTAATATTAATACATTTTTTTTGCTGCCTAACAAGTAAGTTAAACACACCTGTTTAAGTTTTGATGCCAAAACTTTATATTATATAAGTTATATTAACTTAATATCTTTAGTAATGACAACTGCGGGTTTACAGTGTAAATGCTCATATACTATACAATAAAATGTAACCATTTAGTCAGTATCATTGTGTTATAATTGAACATATTTCTGTTCTTGCAAGTTTTCAACTCTGAATTTTGTTCAGATAATGATATTTTGATCTCCAGCTAGTGTAAAAAAAGGTTAGAAAGCCAAAAAACTGACAGAGTACTAGAACTCACTACAGAGTGAATAGCCTGTACTGCAGTTTTATTGACCTGATGTGGGTTGTTTAATAGCTGGTGCCTCAGTGGTTCAATAATGTGTGTAATGTGAGTAAACTAAGCTGCACATGAGTAAGTTCTCACAGCTCTCTCAGCTTTTCAGCTGTTTACAAACCTGAAGATCTATTGTGAAAGACATGCTGTCAGACGTACCTCTGGAGCACCTGGTCCAGCAGACAGAGCTGTAATTTGGGGCAATGAGGTCACAGTTACAGGGAGCTGAATTGCTTCCTGAGGGGTGTAAGACAGTTCGGTGACTGAGGAAATATACAGACAGAGTGACAAGTGTTTATACATGAAAAAGGAACTGAGATTTGAGAAGCATAGAAAGAGAGAGAGAGAGAGAGAGAGAGAGAGAGAGAGAGAGAGAGAGAGAGATGTAACTTCAGCACAATCAATGTCTACGCTAAGAAAATAAACACGCTTTGGTAAATTATCTTTGACATATAAAGTCAACGAGATCCTAAAGCCCTAATGTATTCTTCCATTGTCAAATAGACAAAAAAATATTAGTTGACTTTACTTAAAATTGTGAGAAAACCCTTGCCTTAACATTTTTTAAAGTAAATTAACTTAAACTGTACTTACTTGAAGATAAATCAACTTAAAAGTTTAAAGTTATGACGCGTTTACTCACTTTTTTAAGTAAAGAAAATAATAAATTTTTACACTAGACATCTATGACGAAGACAGCAATCTTTGTGATGTATCGAGAGCCACGCCATCCAGGCTAATGTCAGCATACCACCAAGAAGAACAAACCACATCAAACAGGAGTAACTGCCTACATAGCAAAAGTTCTCTGGCCCAGCTCTGGCCCACAGAATCAGCTTTTGCTCGGCCCACATGCAATTATGGTACATGACTGGACCAAGTCTGGATGTCAGACAATGGCCAAACATGGACCATGTCTAGGCCAGGTCTCAAGTTAATAACCCATAACTGGGCCTGAACTGGGCCAGATATGTTGGTGCATCACAACTGCAATGAAATTGATAAACCTATGAAGCATTGCGCTTTTTTCTTGAAGCGATCTGATTAGTAGAATTATTTTCTTTATTCAAAAAATAATAAAAATGTATTTTAAAATGTGTTAATATAGGCCAAACTTACATGGCCCACATATTAATTATTAACATCTGGGCTAAATACTACATTTTACATTTGGCCCAAGTATTGTGTGCCGCCTTAAAGATGGTGCCCCCTTTGCCAAACCTGGGCCATGTTTGGCCCACATGCTGTATGCCACTGCCGGATGAATGCCTGCTGTGCCAGCTTTATGCCAAATATGGGCCAGAATTCTTTGCTACCTGGGTGTGGACGCAAGAGGAAGTTATCTGAAAGGGATGTCCACATTCTAACCTGGATTGTTTCCAGTGACAATGTGACAATGTGAAACATATTGTTGTCTGATGAGTCCACTTTCATCGTTTTCCCCAATTCCGAGAGAGTTCTGGGAGAAGTCACTTCCAAGGATTACCAAACCATTCTAAAGGACCATGTGCATCCAATGGTTCAAACACTGTATCCTGAGGGCAGTGCCTTGTATCAGGATGATAATGCACTATACACACAGCCAGACTGGTGATAGAGTGGTTTGATGAATATGAAAATGAAACTGAACATCTTCCGTGGCCTGCACAGTCACCAGATCTGTATATTATTGAGCCACTTTGGGGTGTTTTGGAGAAGCGAGTCAGGAAACATTTTTCTCCACCAGCATCACGTAGTTACCTGGTCACTATTCTACAAGAAGTATGGCTCAAAGTTCCTCTGGCCACTGTACAGGACTTGTATCTGTCATTCCCAAGATGAAGTGATGCTGTATTGTCTGCAAAAGTAGGCCCTACACCATACTAATAAATAATTGTGGTTTAAAACCAGGCATTTCAGTTTCATTGTCCAACCCTTGTATATTCAATACAGCTTTTTATAAAGAAGAACTTAAAGGGACAATTTACCCCAAAAATCTTTTTCCTCATCATACACTCACACTCAAGTAGTTCTGAATTGTAATTATTTCTTTCTTCTGTTGAACACAAAATAAAATATTCTGAAAAATGTTGAAAACCACCAGCCATTGACACCCATAGAAACAAAAAAATAATATGCAAGTCAATGGTGGCTTTTTTCAACATTCATCAGAATAACTTTCTTTGTGCTCAACAGAACCTCAACAGAAACTCAAACAGGTTTGGAAATTAATAAAAGGGTAAATAAAAAGATGGCAGAGTCTCTTTAAGAAGATGCCACATACAACTGTCATGCTTCATATTTGAGGAAGTATCAAATATCACAATATTTTATCGCTGCTTATGTTGTCTTTTCAGGTGTAGTAACGATGTGTTTAATGAGATCAGGAGTTAAATTTCAACTCACAATGACACAGTGTTTTTACAACCAAAAAGTATAGTATAAACACAGGTTTTAATGTTTACTAAGGCATACATTACCTCATGTTGTGTTGATATGTTGTAATATAAACTCTGCGAAGAAATCTACTTTGATTTACTTTGTAAGCAATTCAATTCATATAATATATAATTCATATTCATATTCATATTCAATTCATATTCATATAATTTCAATTGGTTATTCCTTAATTATGACTTCTATTTCATATTTTATTTCAAGTTTTCATTAATTCCCGTTTATTTAGTTTTTTCATAATGTTGACTTTGAATCTCATAATTGAAAGCATGAAAACATTTGATCTCATAAGTTATGCTACTTAACACGGGTAAATGTGGTCTATATTTTGACACTCTACTTAGTTATCTATGTCACAACTTCTTCTTTCCCATAGATTAGACTTTATTCAAAATGTTGACAGTGTATCTCAACTTTTTATCTCATGATTATGTGCATAAAGTCTGATATATGAAGTCTGATATCTAAATATAATATTCTCATAGGAACGTGTAAAGTTTCTAACTGATGAAAAAATTAAATACATAACATAATAAATAAATAAATTTTA
This sequence comes from Danio aesculapii, assembly GCF_903798145.1. NCBI lineage: Eukaryota > Metazoa > Chordata > Actinopteri > Cypriniformes > Danionidae > Danio > Danio aesculapii. Next base: position 24,821,961 of record NC_079436.1, read on the forward strand.
ATAAATAAGATACAAAAAACAAATAGGAACATCCAATGGATGTGGTAGGCCAAGTTTAAATCGAACAAAGTGTGCGCTGACTCAAACATTCAGGGCTTGTTCCTCAACACTGAGCTTCTGCTTTTACTGGCGTCTCACGGAGAGAGTGGGTGATGTTCATAGAGATTTGGCTTTAAGGGACAAAACAGAGCAGAATGAGCTCAGGACCATGAGAGATTGTGGATATTAAAAGCTGTAAAGCCAAAAGTGCCGGTATGAGACATGTGTCATGAGAACTCTCACTTCAGGATTACACATCCTGTTTCATTTCTCCTGTCGTCTTCGGATCATAAAGCTGTAGACTCGGATTATATTCAGGAGTCCCGCAGATCATCTGCCACATCTGGAGACTGAATAAAAATAAATAAAATAAAAAGTCTGTAAAGTAGACTCATGAAATCTGAATGTATCATCATTAGCACTGCCTGTACTATGTATGTACATAAATGCTGGGTTGTTGTAATCCAGTGTTGGGTTTGTCCATATTTGACCCAAGCATTTATTTAGGGTGGATCTGTATTTTAATTTAATAGAATTAAATTACCGTCTGTTTTCCAGAGATGGGTTGCGGCTGGAAGGGCATCCGCTGCGTAAAATATATGCTGGATAAGTTGGCGGTTCATTCCGCTGTGGCAACCTCAGATTAATAAAGGGACTAAGCTGAAAAGAAAGTGAATAAATGAATAAATTACCGCCAACCCAACCAGCATATGTTCCATGCAGCGGATGCCCCTCCAGCTGCAACCCACCACTTTGAAACATCCATACACACTCATTCACACACATATACTACAGACAATTTTATAATACCCTAAATTAAATTAAATTAAACAACAATTAAACATATTTTTCCATAGAAAAGTTTGCAAACTCACAATATTCATAAAACAAAACAAAACAAAACAAAACAAAACAAATAAAATAAAATAAAATAAAATAAAATAAAATAAAATAAAATAAAAGTTTAACAATCAAATCAAATTTATTAAATATTTGGGGCACATGGAACCACCCCTGAAAATAAGGTGCATCATGCACAGCACTGCCTGTCCCATCTCTTTATTATACATTTTTAAGTACCTAATTTTATTCAGTTAATTTTATATCTTTTATTTTTGATGCATAGCATGCAACAGTACAGACAGAAATAATTATTATTCCTTATCTAAGTTCAAAAAATCACTGTTTGTTTGGCAACTCAGTGAACAAACCTTTAAAAGAACCAAAAGTCCACCTGTGAGTGATATTGTGAGAGCCACATCTGCATCTTATGAGGCCTGTGAGCAGTCAGAGAAGTAAACTCCAGCACGCTGCTATTCTTTGAAGCAGCAGCAACACTGATTCTCACAGGTCATTGTCCTTGATCCAGACTTGTTTATTTCTCAAGGGAGGCAATAAATGTTTGCATGTGATGTTATGTGATGAAATTCCGGCCTGGTTGGAGGCCTACAATTGTGCGTGTTGAGATGATGTCATACAGACCATAGACTAATTATGACATACTGCGCTGGTTAAAATGAACTGTATGGTCAGATCTGTGGTCCAGTGGTATATTCATTCCTTCATTCATTTTCCTTCAGCTTAGTCCCTTTATTCATCAGGGGTCCCCACAGCGGAATGAACCGCCAATTTATCCAGCATATGTTTTACACAGCGGATGCCCTTTTAGCCTAACCCATCACTGGGAAACATCTATACACGCTCATTCACAGACACACTACGGCCAATTTAGTTTATTCAATTCCCCTATAGCGCATGATTTTGGACTGTGGGGGAAACCCATGCGAACACAGGGAGAATATCTAAACTCCACACAGAAAGGGCAACTGGTCCAGCCGGGACTCGAACCAGCTACCTTCTTGCTATGAGGCGACAGTGCTAACCACTGGGCCACCTTCAACTATATATATATATATATATATATAATTGAAGTCAGAATTATTAGCTCCCCTGTTTATTTTTATCCCAATTTCTATTTAACGGAGAGATTTATTCAACACATTTCTAAACATAATAGTTTTAATAACTCATTTCTAATAACTGATTTATTTAATTTTTGCCATGATGACAGTAAATAATATTTGACTAGATATTTTTCAAGACACTTCTATACAGCTTAAAGTGACATTTAAAGGTTTAACTAGGTTAATTAGGTTAACTAGGCAGGGTAGGGTAATTAGGCAAGTTATTGTATAACGATGGTTAGACAATCAAAAAGAAATATAGCTTAAAGGGGCTAATAATTTTGACCTTAAAATGGCTTTAAAAAAATAAAACTGCTTTTATTCTAGCTGAAATAAAACAACTAAGACCTTTTCCAGAAGAAAAAATGTTATCAGATACTGTGAAAATTTCCTTGCTCTGTTAAACATCATTTGGGAAATATTCAAAAAAGAAAAAAAATTCAAAGGGACACTAATAATTCTGACTTCAAATCTATATTTAATGAACCCATACAACTATTACTATTACTACTTCTTGAAGTAAATGTTTAATAATTTTATCATTTCTGATTCTGAAAATATTAAAATATAAATTATAGGTTTATTCCAGATTTAATGTAATTATTTCGTCCTTTTCTACCCCCTAGTGGACACTGAGGAGATTTCGTATAGAACTTTACAAAAAAAAAAAAAAACAGTTGTGCTTGAAGCCACTTTTTACAGCTTTACGCTAAATGAAATGCACAGTTTTAAATGAATACAGGATTTTATTAATACATGCTGCTATTAAAGAGAAAGCACATTTTATAATCTCTGTATTTTTAAGACACAAAAGGGACATTCTCAGATTTTAGACAAGTTAATTCAGTCCTGTTTCAAAAAAGTTGTAATTGACATGATTATTTTGTGAAAAAACTATGTTTTGCATGCCTCAAAGATTGGCTTTTCTGTCGACTGAAAACTAATCTTTTAACCAGTTACATCTCTGTGATGCTACGCACTGTCAAATAATTGAAAAATATTAACCTTTGATTTTAACCTCAAATATGACAAATATAACACTTTGCATAAACATCTTACTTCTGAATAGAAGTATTTTTTTATTTCCAAATAAAATTATGGAGAGTATTACTCCATGATACCATAAGCTATTCAATATTCCTTATTAAAATGGAAATCATGAGATCATATACCAACAGAAAAGCTCTGGCAGACAACAGTGTGAATCGCTGTTGCCAAAACAGATTTGATTCACTCAGTCAAACGAGGCCGTTGCCAAATACTGTTAATTCACTCCTGAGGGTCACATAACCACTAAACACCAACAGGGGGCGCTCTTGACCACGTGAGTTTGGAAAATGTGTATATTCATAAAAATCATCTCATATTCTCATTGCAGAGACATTTATTTGGATGTACATCACTAAACATAACCTAGCCAAAACAAGATAATTCATAATAGGCGATGAGAATCAATATCCTCTTTGTGATTTCACATAATACAGCAGTCAATGACAACGTCACAATGGCACTTCAGTAATAGACACAAACTTTACATAGATCTTTTTTCTCAGACATTCACAGTAACCTCAATCACAAGTGGGTAGCGTCAATTCAAAGCCAGAAAATAAATCATCAAACAAATAAATAAACAACTTTGATTCATAAGGAATCACTTTATCGGTGAATCAAGGATCTCTTCATACTCTTGTCTTTTGCTCTTGCCCACCCAATAAAGCTTTACGGCTGTCAGAACGACAACACTAATGATGATGATGAGGCCCCCAATGATGTCATAGACCGAAGGGACCATGTGGAGCACAATGAGCTGCAGAAGCATGGCCACAACAATCTCCATATGCTGAACGGTGCTCACCAGAGCCGGATGAAACTTGTTGAGGGCATAATAAACGCCCAGGAACGCCACAGTGGAGCAGACGCAGATGCCGATCAGATACCCCCAAGTCTCCCCATCCAGAGGAATGATGGGCTCCTGGAGGACGAACATAGTGGACACCCCCCACACTGTCCCGGTCCAGCCGAAGGTGAAAAGAGCCGTCCACATGCTCACCCTTTCTTTAATGGCGCGGTAGATGATCATGGACATGGCCGCCATTAAGCCTGCCATCACTGTCATGGTGTAGCCGAAAGCTTCCTTCCAGAAACTCAGAGATATGTGTTCGCCTACGATGTTGGGAATCATGACCAAGCAGAGGCCGAAGACGCTACTGACCACCGTCACCACGTCTGTCATTCCTAGTCGTTCATCGATGAGTAAAAACGCCAGGATGGCACTGAAGACCGTTGTGGTCGCCCTCCACATGATGGTGCCGTTGCTTGGCGGGACGATGGCGAAGGATGTATACGCACACGTGATGGAAATAACATTGCACACGCCGTAGAAGAAAAGACGCAGTCTGTAGCCTTGGGGCCCAAAGGGCGGCTCCTGATAGTAAATCACCACCCCAATGGACAACACCTGGATGACGGAGCGGATGAAGAGGAGCTCCAGTGAGGGCACTCGAGAGCGGTCAGCAGCCAGCCGTGTGATTAAAGCCACACACCCATGTGCCAGAGCTGCCCCAAACAGTGCGGCCCATGTCATTCGTGAAGCGAACACTGAGGCCTCCCCGAAGCTCTGCAGCTGACCTCCGACCCCTTTGTCTTTTTGGTCACCAGGTGGTTTGGACCGACTGTCAAGAGCACTGAAAAAAGTCCTTCCTGACTTGCTGTCGGTGAGGTGTTTTTTATCTGAGGTCCCCTCAATGAAGGAGCCGAAGTCTTCGAAAGATGGAGCGTCATCGTAGCCCTCGTCTCCAGGCTGAGGAAAATGAGTGGCGTATTTGACCGTCACTGTGTTCGGATGGATTTTGACTCTTTTCTTAGGTCCAAGCAGATGCTTTGATGGTGAATCATCCATTTTCTTACAATACCAGTTGTTGTTTCGCTACTGAAAAAGAGAGAGGGAAAAAATAAAGAATTGTGCAAATTAACGGATAATCAAAAGGTAAAATACTTTCTCAAACACTTCAGATTTAGTTTTAGGGGTTTGCCCCAGTTAGTTTGTAATAGGTTTATATGTGACCGAAAAAAATCATTCATTCATCTTCCTTCAGCTTAGTCCCTTATTTATCAGAGGTTGCCACGGCAGAATGAACCGACAACTATCCCGGCATATGTTTTATGCAGCAGAAGCCCTTCCATTCGCAACCCATTGCTTGGAAACACCCATGCACTCTTGCATTCACACACACTCATACCCCTCGGCCAATTTAGTTTATTCAATTCACCTATACCGCATGTCTTTGGATTGTGGGGGAAAACGGAGCACCCAGAGGTAACCTATGCCAACATGGAGAGAACATGCAAACTCCACACAGAAATGCCAACTGGTCCAGCCAGGACTCAAACCAGCCACCTTCTTGCTGTGAGGCGACAGTGCTAACCACTGAGCCATAGTGGTGCCTGACACTTTCATTTTTTCTAAATACACATTTCCATTATTTTTATTCTCTCAGAAAAAGGAGCTGTCAATGGAGTAGTACTTTTTCAAAAGGTACACATTGTACTATAAGGGCATTGATAATGTAAAGTTACAAACAAAGGTGCATATTAGTACCTAAACATTACAATAGTATACATTTTATTTACCTTTAAGGCAACCTTTAAGTACAAACATGTACTTTTTAAAAAGGTACTGCCCCAGTGACAGCTGTCACATCTTTATTTCTGAGATACTCTAATGATTACTTCTAAGATTTGATTCAAACAGGTTGTTTGTGCAAGCAGCTCATTATGGCCATTGCTTTACATTTTCAAAGTTAAGTGCTGTCATATAAATCTCTTATTTTCAACAAACTTTTGGTGAGACTTTAGAATATAATTTAAGCTGCGGTCACACGGGGCTTTTCCTCCCATAGACTTCCATTCATACGCACGCCAATGCGTCAGACCGGAAACGCAGGGTCATGCGTCAAGTTTCGCATGTCGCTGCGGTGCAAAGTTCAAGCTTGGTGAACTCTGACCTGCGAAATCGCATCACTTGACTGCGTGAGACCAAGTGAGGATTAAAACACGACCTCTCTGGACAGAAATTTTAAATATTGAGCAATCGTTGGCTTTTTTAAATGTCTAATTATCTTGTTTAGTCCCGCCCCTTTTAGCAGCGCCGTACAACAGAATTTCGCACACACAAAGCCCAGTGTGACCGTAGCTTTAGTCTACTTAAAACACATTTGACCAGTGTGAGTATGAGATTGTTATACTATTAAAAAACAATGCTCAACCAATCAAGCAATACAAATCCAGACTTTTAGAGAAGTTTTAAATATAAACTAATTTTGAGAGGAGCACATGATTATGATTAAACACGGCTGGTCCCGTATTAACTAATGCATGATTCACCAATCAGATGATTCCTAACTCACTATATATAACCAGAGTTTCTGATTTCGGTTTTCTTCGCCTTGAAGAAACCCTCCTTCCACTCCTACTCCTCCACCTTTACCTCTATAGAGTGGCTTCACAGTAAGAATGTCACTGGTTCAAATCCTTAACAGGCCAACTGTTGTTTCTGTAGTTTACATGTTGTTCCCATGCTTGTGTGGGTTTCCCCTGGGTTCTCTGGTTTCCTTCCACAGTCCAAAAACATGTATCATAAGTGAATTGATCAATCCAAATTAACACTATAGTCAAACTCTTAACCAGTGGTATTTCTCGACTTTACATAGCAATTTATGATCTGTCATCAACTGTAAATAGGGGGGGGGGGATATGATGAAAAAAAAAATCTTTGACGGCAGGTCAATGGAGACATTGTTTGCAGACAATAAAGGCAATATGGATATCGTTGATCTGTCACGAAACTGGAATTTCTAACTTAATTCAGCAGTTCAGAGTCTCTTTTTTCTTTTAGGATAAAATTCAAATAACACTGATCTTTAAAAGTTGCAGAAGTTCTCAAAAAGCATGAAAGGAATATTTAACAAAAAGAGTAAGTGCATTTTAAGACAACATGTACAGTACAACTATTTTATTCCATTCGCAGCTCTTCTCACAGAGACTTTCTAAAGCAAAGTTAGGAATATGTCTCAAGTATTTTTGGATCTCGATCAATGATCATTTCTTACACTGATTTTGTCCCATAGCTTGAAACCTAATGAAAACTCTTTCTTTAAATAACTTTAAATAATTTTGTCATACTCAAAAAAATAGTCCACATGTTTGATTTTGCCTTCCAGCTGTTTTTTGACAATTGACCAATGTCCATTGTACCATATTTAATAACGGTATTGTTTTATATTTAACCTCCTTTCTTTCATAAATGACAGGCTGCACTAAGTTGTTGTTGTTGTTGTTTTATAATTGTTTATTACCCTTTTGCTTTCCTCAGTACACCGTTTTATGTTTCATAATTGCTTTAAGCAGATTTTTACACGTTTTTTTTTCTCCTGAGCAAAAACTAAAGCATTGTTTTTAGGCCTAGTTAAAGTATATATTAAACGACCTGTATTTTTCCCACAGTTAATCTACCGTTAAACTCTGACTACTGGACCCAATCCCCTAAAAGCTATTTTGGGGACACGTTCAATAATGACGCTTGCTTCGATGATGTCACATGACGTAAAAGCAGCGGGTGAAGCTGTCGTCTGTGAGTGACATTTAGCAGACAGGAACCGATTTTACGATACGGACTTTATGAATGGAGCAGAAGGCGCGCGCGGTGTCTACTATCCAGCGTTGGTTGTGCGCAAGCACCTCCTCTTAGTCATACATGCCAATTCCCCTTTAACATCTAATATAGCCAACATTTGAAATGAAGCAACGAACCCACCAATAAACAGAGTATGATATTTCTATTCAAACCCCTCTGCGCAACGAGAAAGAAAAACGACGAAATCTCACCTGTCCACTCAGATGCCTCACACCAATCAAGGTCCTCGAATAAACGTGTTAAATCCAGCAATCATTGCTGTGTTTTTGAGGTAATAGTCCTCCCATGTCTTTTAGTATGAAAATATGGCTTATGATTGTCTAAATGAATAACAGTAGGCACCTTCGTCTCCAGTGAGCTCGCAGTAGTGTCTTTTCTCGCAGGATGCTCTTCTTCAGAGATCTCCGTCGAGCTGCACGCATGCACTGTGAGGATGAGGAGCGTTTGCTCCAAGCGTGCGTCATCATTCAGGAGGAGCGTGTCATTGACGCAGTACAACTTCACCTAACTAGATCTGAACCACTCCGTCACTCTTGAATGAATGAAATTAATTCTCGAACAGAAATTAATAAGTAGATATAAAAGAAACATTTGTCATATCAGAGCTGAGTAAAAGCGTGGCTTGTAAAAGGTAAAAATGTGAGCACTGTTGGGGTAACGCATAACAGGTAATGCGAGTTACAGTTGAAGTGAAAATTATTATCCCCACTGAATTATTAGCCCTACCACCCCCCCCCCATCCGCCCTGTTAATCCCCCCCCCCCCCCCCCCAAAAAAAAAAAAATTCAGCACATTTCTAAACACAATAGTTTTATTCTAATAACTCTTAACTCTTTTAACTCATTTCTAATAACTCATTTATTTTATCTTTACTATGATGACAGTAAATAATATTTTACTAGATGTATATAGAAGACACTTCTATAGAGCTTAAAGTTACATTTAAAGGCTTAACTAGGTTAATTAGGTTAACTAGGCAGATCAGGGTAATTAGGCAAGTTATTGTATATCAATGTTTTATTCTGTAGACTATCGAAAAAAATATATAGCTTAAAGGGGATAATAATTTTGACCTTAAAATGTTAAAAAAAAAATAAAGACTGCTTTTATTCTAGCCTAAATAAAACAATTAAGACTTTCTCCGGAGGAAAAAAAATATTATCAGACATACTGTGAAAATTTCCTTGCTCTGTTTGAACATCATTTGGGAAATATTTGAAAAAGAAAAAACAATCAAAGAGGGCTAATAATTCTGACTTCAACTTTATGTTATCTGATTACTTAACCAAAATTACACATTACTGTTTACAAAAAAAAAAAATCTGAGTAACTTTTTTTCAAAAAAGTTCTCTTTTACTTAGTAACAAATACCCCTATATGTGGTATATATGTGAGTAGGCTCTTCTTGTCTTACTGCACCAGACATTTTGTTAGAAATATTCATATGCTTTACATGTTTGTTTCAGTAACTACTATTTTCATTTAACACTTTATTTTTGCATCTCATGTTTAAAAATACTAACAGCAGCTACGCTAATAATTAAAAAAAAAATTCTGTTAACACCTGGGCATACTCATCCCGAGGCCTCTAGAGATTGTGCAGTGCCATTGATGCGATCCAGGATCAGTGAAGAAATGATGCCAAAGTATCCATAATCCTGGACCAGGCCATATCCCAAGCTGATGCTGTGGTGGTCATGGAGAGGCGGAGAGCTTGAGACTGATTCCTGAAAGACCACAGTGACAGACGAGTCTTCACATTGATCCCATGGGCCAGCCTGATCACCCACCAGTGACCAACTCACACCTGCAACTTCTCCACGATGGATATCCAGTGGTCTCCAGGCTCAGGCACCTAGATTGCAGCTCTGCACAAGTAGTTTGGCCAGAAGAGAAATGGTCATGCCCAACTGAGCCTGGTTTCTTTCCTTCACTTTCATCAATTGAAGTTTTGTTTCTCGCTGCTGTCGCCACTGGCTTGCCTATTTAAGGACTTGTAGAGCTGAGCATCAATGGATTTGCTCTTCAGTGTTTGGACTCTCAGCAGTGAAAATTAAATCACATTGAACTGAACTAAACTGAACTTCAACTCTGAAAACTGAACTGACACAGTTTCAATTTACTAAAACTTCTATGTTAAGCTGCTTTGACACAATCTACATTGTAAAAGTGCTACAGAAAAAAATATGAATTGAACTGAATTGAAATATTCCACTTCACAAAGGATGTTTAAACTGTCCAGCTTTTTATTTAAAAATGTAAAAAAATAAATACAACAGTTATGTTTATTAGGTTAATATGACTTGCTAAAGACAGGGACAGAAAGGACCACTTCAAAAAGTATTTTTACATCAATCCAATAGTGACAAAAATTGGCCAAACTATTAAATGATCTAGTGACCTTTACATTAAAACTCTCAGAAACAACTAAAAAAAGAGTCTCTATTGGAAGGTGGTGTGATCAGGAAAAACTCACTTTTGTTAATGCTGAGATTAAACCCAGAGAATTTGCCAAACCCTTTTAATAATGAGACAGTTTTAGCTATTGAGGTGATTGGGCTTGATACATATAGCAAAGCATCATTTTGAGAGAAATAAAGAGTAATTCATTCTGTATGTGTTCTGAAAACCTTGAATATTAATTGCTGAAGAGTTTTTCTCTCTCCATACATTCGGTTGTTTATGTAATCCAGTAAAGCATGACAGTTAAACAGATGGGAATTTACATTTCCTTCAGGTTTATTCACTTCACATTCACATTTCAGTTTTAATGTAAAAGACTGTACTGTTTACAAAAATACATTTTTTAAATATTATTACAAATAAGCAGCTATGCCAGCCCAGATTAAAGCATACTTTCCTTAAAAACTAACTAAGTACCACATTTAGTTACTTTTTCAAATATGTATTGATTGTAATATATTACTTTTAAAGTAACTCTCGCTGAAACTGAATGTGTTTAAGTTTATACATGCACTGGCTGTACATTCAAAATTTCACCAGGCAACATGTTCTAGTCTTAATCTCTACATTTTTATAAACTTGTGTGAACTAAAGCATATGTTTATTGTTTTTAGCAGAAAGAGGTTTCACTGGTTTGCTCTTCTTTTTCTGCTGTAGATAAACCTCTTAAAGGTTCAATGTGTTTGGTTCAGAGATGCTCTTGTGCAGACCTTGTTTGTAGTGAGGGATTTTTTTTGTAGTTATTGTTTGGTTTCCTTCTTGTCCTTCTTTGACCTTTGGCATCAACTTGTCCTTTTCACCCACAGAACTGCCACCCATTAGATCTTTTCTTTTTTTCTGACCATACAGTACAACAAGATACAGTTCTGAGAATGTAAATTACTCCAATATTTTGATTAATATTGTAATGACTGGTATAGCGCTAGCTGCATTTGTCCATATTTAGGCTGACAAAATTTAGAAACAGACTAGTTTTTTTTTTATTTCTATGAAATATATATAACTATTAAATAATTAAGAGACACTTTTTATTATACACAACATAAAGATTAAAATTAGGCTTTCTAAAAATGCAATATATATATATATATATATATATATATATATAAATTGTATATAATTTTACCATCTGTAATTTTATTTTGAAAAATGCTCTAAATGCCAATTAGTTTTTTTTAATTCAGTAGAAAACTCATAAGTGGTTTACAGAATAAAACAAAAATGACATTTTACTAAAATAACTATGAATTAATCCAGGGAAAGTGAAACATTTTAAAAATGGTTTTCTTCCTTTTTCATAGTGACAGCCTCAGTCCCCATTTCCTTTAATTATACAGAATTAAAATGAAGTAATGGTGTCTTTCACATCATATAATTCATCTTTTTCTTTTGTGTTACCTTCATGAATAAACCACTTTGGATCAACATGAAGGTGACAGTCTTTAAGTCCACAAAGTACATTTGTTGTTTCTTTTATTAAAAACCACACTGCCCTTTTCATCCTTATAAAACATGCTTCGAATGTGACCATAAACCAAGAACTGCCTCATTCATAATTCATGATACGATCTGATTCCTGTGACTTGTGTTACAATAATGAGGTGAGATCTCAGCATGTTTTGACCTCCCATCAGCTGGAGGATTATGAGACACGACTGCAACCTGATGTTTTAAAATAAAAGGTTTACAACCAGATTTTATCTTCCAATAACAATATTAACCAGCAATCCTTTTTTTGTGTGTTTAATAGAAGTCTAATGGATGTCTAATAGACGTCTACGGCTTGGCTAAAACAATGCTAAATTTGGCTTATCTCATCTGTGAAAAATAGACTAAAATAAGAATAGCCCAACTAGACTAGTCATCAATTAGACAGTAGAGATTGACCACACATGTGAAGTCTGTCCAATCTTGTGATGTTTATGTATTTCTGTGATGATGACAATAGACTCGCAAGCTGGAGGAAACATAGCTCTTTATTCTTCACTTGCACACCTGTGCTTCCTTACATGTGCCACCTGCATGTGAAGTCAACTCATGTGACTTCACAGGTCACATCAAAATGCATATGTTTCAAATCTGTGTATTTGATGACTAGTTTTGAGCTATTGGAGTTCCACTGACAGCCCAAATTTAGCTTTGTTTTAGCCAAGACATTTATAGACCTCTATTAGACATTGATTAAACACTAAATTGTTTGGAGGGTAGGATCTCCTGCCAGCTCAATTTTTACTCTCTTTTGTACTATAAAACTTGTGAATAAATTTACAAAATGCTTTTAATAAAAGTTGTTTGCCATGTCTTGAGTGAGTTTGCATTGCTGCCTTGTTTTTATTAGACACACACAGCTTTTAATATTTATAAGTGTGTGAGAAAATAGCAAGGCCCTGTTTCCATAGAAACTACACCAGTAGTTCAGCAGAACATGCAGTTCAACCCAGAGGACCAGCCATTTATCTTAAAGTCTTTATTTTTCATGATTTAAAGAGGCTGCATGTGAAGCTCCCTGAATAAACAATACACAGGCAATGTTCTACATGCTGTCAACACTACATAGTCATCAAGACTAATACCAACCCTGCTTGTGTTGTCACGACTGGCTAATGAGGTTTTCTTGAGTCAGGCAGGAAACTACATCACACTCACTTCTCATTAGTGTTCAGCTCTCATTGATTTCACAGAATCAGGTGAATCAGGATAATGCTGCCTTATAGTTTCTACTTTTACCATTAAGATGAGACAATGCAGTTCAAAATGCTGTTTTCCTCATGCAGCTGTCGAGATTTTAAACTTTTCACAAAGTGCTTTTAGTCTGATTGGAAACAGGAATATTCAATTTAACTCAATTCATGTTTATTTCTGTAGCACTTTTACAATGTAGATTGTGTCAAAGCAGCTTAAAATAGAAATTCTAGTAAATTGAAACAGTGTCAGTCCAGTTTTCAGAGTTGAAGTTCAGTTTAGTTCAGTTCAGTTTGATAAAAAAATCACTGCTGAAAGTCCAAACACTGAAGAGCAAATCCATTGATGCACAGCTCCTCAAGTCTCAAACCAAGCAAGCCAGGGGCAACAGTGGCAAAGAACAAACTTCACCAATAGACGAAAGTGAAGGAAAAAACCTCGAGAGAAACCAGGCTTAGTTGGGCACGACCATTTCTCCTCTGGCCAAACGTCTTGTGCAGAGCTGCAGTCTAGGCGCTGGAGGCTGGAGAATGCTGGAGGTCCATTGTGGAGAAGCTGCAGGTGTGTGTAGGTCACCGGTGGGTGATCAGGCTGGCCCACTTAAAATGACTTTAAGTGTTTTCTTTATCAAAATGTATTAAGTTGTGTCAGTACACAACACTGTACAGTACATACTTTTCAAATGCAGTTTTAGGCTGTTTTTTACTTTTCAAAGGCTGTTTTAGGCTGTTTTTATACTTTTCAAAGGCTGATCTAGGCTGTTTTATACCTAAAAAAGGCTGTTTTCGGCTGTTTTAAACGTATCAAAGGCTGATTTGAACATTATTGTACACACACCAAACTTTGCCATTTTTTGTTTCTGAGAGATTTGTTCGTAATCAGTAAAAATTAGTACTGGGCAAAAATTAATATTGATTAATCAGATCCAAAATAAAAGTTTGTTTTGACATGATATGTGTGTGTGTACTGTGTACATTTGTTATTTATATATATATATATATATTAATACACACATGCATTTTCGAGAAAATGTTTATTTATAATTAGATATACAATAAATATGTATCTGATTTAAATTATATATAAGTTTAAATATCTTTCTAACAATTTTCCTAATGTAGTTTTCTACATGGGGAAGCGTCACCATTTTTCTCAGAAAACATATTTCTAAAGATGCTGTTGACTTATAAATAAATCTAATTAGTTTACAAATGAAATTATGTGTAATAAAATGAAATGACTCAGGGAAAAAGTTTTGAACACATGAAGAAAGGGAGGTGTAGAAAGACAGTGAAAGCCCAGACAGCAGCTGAAATCTCCAGTAGTTATTCAGCAACCCTCTGCCCTTCGTCATTTTAAATTAACATTAGCTGCTTCAGTCTAAGATGATGAAGTTGAAACCAAACAAGCAATGCAAGACAATGATTCAAAACACAGCCAAGGAAACTCTCAGATGCTTTCAGAGAAAGAAAATCAAGCTGTGGAATGGTCCAGCCAATCTGAAAAAAAATCACACCTGAGCAATGCATGATGCATGATTCTCCATATGAAAGGCGTCTTTAAGCTGTCATCACTAAAAAAGTCTTTTATATAAAGTATTAAATACATTTCAATAGTTCAGTACTTTCTTTTTGAGTCATTTCATTGTTACACATAACTCATGTTCCAGATAAAAAAAAAAATTGTATGTTTGTTTTGTTTGGGTTTTTACCAAAATCTGGTTCAATTCCAAATCAACAACTTCTTTATAAATATTATTCTCAGGAAAAAAATGATGTGTTCAGTACTTATTTCCCTAACTGTATGTGTTTGTATCACATATTCATAAAAAAAATATAAAATACACACACATATGTTATGTCAAAACAAATATGGATGCAATTAATTGCAATCAATCTCTGCCCGGTTCTATATGTAATATAATATAAATGTTTGCAATTGTTAAAGTAATTAATTAACTAGCTAAGTACAGTATGGTTTGTTTACTTTTTTGTCATTTTCACCTATACAGTAATATATTTCACCTGCCTTAATATGATATAGATGCATAAATTTAGGATGTCTGAACTCTGTGCTATTCAGTGACCATTTTACAGTCATTGTGACAGCTCAGTGAGCGCATAATCCTCAGACACCCTTGAGCTCTGTTCTCAGTGCTGCTATGAAGAATGATAGATGAAATTCATTCCACAGACACAAGAACAAAGCCGAGGCATCAGTGCAATTTTTCTGCAGCACAGGGAAGGTGCTTTAATGTCCTTTGAAGATGAATTAACTGGTTGGTATCTTAACTTACATAACTTATACCTACATTTTGTCAACTTAGAATTATAAGGTTCTATCTGACATTTTTGTCAAAATTGAGTTATTGACATATTCTTATTAAATGACAACTTATTTACATTATGGGATTTTTTTTTACATTTTAAGACTTTTTATTTAAAAACAAATGTTACACACATGATGTTTGCTATATGGAATGCAAAAACTTTGAAGCTCAATATCTCAAAATCATTCAGAACGCTGATAGAACCTTATAACTCCAAGGTGACAATTTAGCTTTTCGTTATTTGCACTTTAGGTTTTACTTATGAAAAATTGGTATTAGCTTCACTGGTGACCGTTAACATAAATGCAGCCAATAATCACAAATAATTTAAGATCAAGATTTTTCCAATGAATTTTATATCAGTTTACTAGTAAATAATATTTGTGGGAAAATATTTGAGAGCATCTGACATTTCATTCATTTTTTTTAAGTAAAAAAAATATTTTGTGCAGTTTATTTAGAGATTTTTTTTAAATGCTCATCCACCGTTTCTTAAGGTCCTGTCTGACCCTCTCACAAAATAAATAATTAACTCACTTGTTACAATCTTAGTTCCAGAGTATTTCTCTATAGGCCAGATGGTTAAACCAGATCTGGAATAACCAGTTGAGCTTCACTCTCATTTATTGGTGTATCAAGATCTCATGGTGCCTCTAGGCCCCTATTTTTTTTGTAAATTACCCAGACAGCGCCGGATGCATTTCTAAACTGGCAAATATGCATTACAGTCACATCGGTTTCATGCCTTTAATACAGATCCAGACCACATTCAGGTTACTGAGCTGGAAATACAGTGTAAAAACAGATCCAAAAATCATCTGACCCAGTTAGTTCAGAAGTACTGTGCCAGATCTGCACAAAGGACTCTGGCCGGTGTCAGTCTGAACAATGGGCCAATACTGGCACAGAAACATTTTTACTTATCCACACCAACACTAGGCCAGCTCTGATGTGGATTCCAAAGTGTGGGCCAAATGTGCTTCAGACAGTCATAGCATATATACCAAATTCAAAACAACATGTTTTGGCTCAAATTTGACAATGCACTGAACCGGATCCAGAACACACCAGAACACACTTGTGCCAAATGAACATAAATAATTCTGCATCTGGCCCAGAGTAATTCAATTAAATAATCATCGTCTATATAAACACTATTTAACCTTTGAGTTTATGTATTTTTCCTTGGGCCAAACAAATATTTTGAATAATATTAAAATACATTTTTTCACCTTCAACCAAGTCAGAACTCAAATTTGAGGATAATTTATAAATTTTGCTGTAACAAATTACAGCAAAGCTTTACAACTTTGTACTAAAGCAAAATATATATTCAGTGTCTCCATTCATTTATTTTCTTTTCGGCTTAGTCCCTTTATTATTCTGGGGTCGCCACAGCGGAATGAACCACCAACTTATCCAGCATATGTTTTACGCAGCAGATGCTCTTCCAGCTGCAACCCATCACTGGGAAACATTCATACACACATACCCTACGGACAATTATCCTTCCCAATTCACCTATACTGCATGTCTTTGGACTTGTGGGGGAAACTGGAGCACCCGGAGGAAACCTACGTGAACACAGGGAGAACAAGCAAACTCCACACAGAAACTCCAACTGACCGAGCCGAGGTACGAACCAGCGACCTTCTTGCTGTGAGGCGAACGTGCTACACACTGCGCCACCATGCAGCCTCAGTGTCTCTATGTTAAATATAGTTTTTTTGCTTTGAGTGAATGTAATTTTCTTTTCTTTACCACAATAAATATATTTGATTTAGATTAAATAAAATTTTATAGTTTGAACCAAGTTAAATTATACTTTGATTATTACTTTTTTCAGTGTTGGTGCCCCGGAGCACTTGCCCTTTTACCCATATTGA
Organism: Danio aesculapii; assembly: GCF_903798145.1. NCBI lineage: Eukaryota > Metazoa > Chordata > Actinopteri > Cypriniformes > Danionidae > Danio > Danio aesculapii. The sequence continues at coordinate 24,839,016 of NC_079436.1, forward strand.
TTATTTGCCTATGCTAACACCATGTAAAGAGGAGCGCTCTGTAAACAATAGCCCCTCTTTCTTCACATGAGCTGCTACTAATGAATAGATTCCATCTTGCATTGTTTGAAAAGCATTATGCACAGGAAAATATTGATAGCCTAAAACTAATGGAAAATGATGCTGAAAAATCAATACAGAATAGCAGTTTTTTCTTTTATCCATCGCTATTCAGACCTTTAAACACTTTTAAACACTGTTACAAAAATCATTCTTTCTGTTGTTTAATATCATACAGTAAGCTATTATAATAAGTGAAAATAACCTAAATATCAAACACTGATTTATATATTTAACAAACAAATGAAATTAAATGCTTACAAAACATATGGTTTAAACAGAACAACTTCTGCATTCTTTCGGGTTATTCCTTTCCAATACAAAAAATGTTTTTATAATGTACATCATGCTAACATTGGCGTGCTAACAAAGAAGATGAAGGAAGGTACATTCATCATGCACAAAAGGAGCAGGTGTTTTTATAAATCTAGAGGCTGCAGGCAGGATGCAGCTGTCTTGTTGAATGTAGATACTGAAACACAGCTAGGATTCTTGTGAATAGGCTTTGCAAATGGAATCATTGATATTTTCATGTACCTTTTCAATAAAAAGCGAGATTACTCTTGAATGTAATTTGTCATTTTAAGTTCCTGTTTTTTTTTCAGATGTTCCATTTAAGATTTTAGTAGGTCAAGTTCAAATTAAATAAGATTCACAATCATAAAATAAAAATAAATGGATAAGTATGATTTACAAACAGTTGCTCCCATCTCCACGAATGCTGCTGATCTGTATTGTAGCAGAACCAGCTTTCTGTTTTAGTCTGCTTATATCCTACATATTTTCTTATCCGCCTCAGACCTTACTTATCTTGTCAGTCACATTTTTTTTACCCCATTTTTACATAAACTTAGAAAAACAATTGCAACTCAATGTAACAGTCCTTGCCTTGTGTTCACCAGGCTAATGCCATCCCTACAGTGAAGCATGGTGGTGGCAGCATCATGCTGTGGGAATGTTTTTCAGCAGCAGGAACTGGAAGACTAGCCAGGATAGAGGGAAAGATGAATGCAGCAATGTACAGAGACATCCTGAATGAAAACCTGCTTCAGAGTGCTCTTGACCTCAGACTGGGTTAAGGTCCTGGGTTGTCTTCCAGCAGGACAATGACCGACAGCACACTGCCAAAATATCAATGGAGTGGCTTCACAACAACTAGGGTAATGGCCTTGAGTGGCCTAGCCAGAGCCCAGACATAAATCCTATTGAACATCTCTGGAGAGATCTGAAAATGGCTGTACACTGTCGCTTCCCATCCAACCTGATAGAGCTTGAGAGGTACTGCAAAGAGGAATGGGCAAAAATTGCCAAAGACAGGTGTGCCGAGCTTGTGGCATCATATTCAAAAAGACTTGAGACTGTAATTGCTGCCAAGGGTGCATCAACAAAGTACTGAGCAACGACTGTGAATACTTATGTAAATCAGATTTTTCTTTTTAATAAATTTGTATCAATTTCAAAAAATATTTTTCACATTGTCATTATGGGGTACTGTGTGTAGAATTTTGAGGAAATCCATTTTGGAATAAGGCTGTAACATAAAAAAATGAGAAAAAAGTGAAGCGCTATGAATACTTTACGGATACTTTCCGCCCACACACAGAGGGTGTTTTTTCTGGTAAATATGTTTCTAAAGGGGATGTTGATTTGAAATTTACCCAGATGTTGGTTAAAACTCATACAATCCAACTTATTACAAATAAACAAAATCAAAACAATTCTGAAAAAAATTTTGTGTACACTCTCAGAAATAAAGATACAAGAGCTGTCACTGGGGTGGTACCTTTTTGAAAGGTACATATTTGTACTCTTAAAGGGTCCTTATTAATACCTCAAGGGTACATATTAGTACCTAAGAAGTACAAAAAAGTACCTCTTAAGAACTTTAGGTACTAATATATACCTTTGAGGTACCAATATATACTGCGCTCCAACATGCTTGTTAAAGTCTGAAGGATGAGTGTTAAAGCCTGTGGGCTTGATCTGACCAGCCAGTGTTTGGTCATCATTACTAGCAGGGGTGTACACTATATGAAGTGTTTTCAACCTCATGCATTTTTATTATTGTTGTCACATGTGCAGCCACCAATGAAAGGGGGAAAATAGCTGCTTTGAGAGCTGAGAGCAAGGTTACAGCACTGTAAAAATAGAGCAAAGCTGCTGGACATGGTTGCTGTTTGCTGTCCTTGCTTCAAAGACATTTGCTGCACATTCTGTGATTAAGGCGAAGGGAGTGTTGACATCTCACGCTATATTGTTTTTGCACATGGCAGCATTTTCTCATAGATGACTGCCCTGCATAAATGAACTGTGATCACAGAGGTGAATTGATGGACAGCTAAAGCAACAAAGCTTTATGAGGCAGAGACCTTTCTCTCTCATTTTTTTTGTGTATGGAAATGACATAGACATGTCCTCTATGGATATGATGACAATATAGCAAAAAAAGCATGATATGTTTTAATGGAATTTAATCGATTAAATCAATGTAGTTGTGAAAGGCTAAAATCGTGATGGCAAGAATGAAAAACTGCCCCTTCAGATGCTGCTTATGCAGACTATAGGTCTTTCAGCTTTTAGCTGTTCGGAAACAAAGCTTTAAAGATATAGCAGACAGAAGCACTGTGTCTTATCTGCTTTCTGATCATTCCATTCTTCCTTAATGAAAATGCCCTGATTTGCCAATTCAAGATGTAAGAGAGCATTCATAATTAACCATTAAAAGCATTAAAACTGATTGAGAAATCAGGAAATTACTCATGGCAATAGAAGCAGTAATGCAACAAATCAGCCAGATCATTAAAAAATGCTCAATCTCCATCATAGTAACCTTTAACATTTTATAAAAATGGTTATATTCATTCATCTTCCTTCGGCTCAGTCCCTTTATTCATCAGGGGTCGCCACAGCGGAATGAACTGCTTACTTATCCAGCATGCTTTACACAGCGGATGCTCTTCCAGCTGCAACCCTATACTGGGAAACACCCATATGCTCTCACATGCACACACATACACTACGGCCAATTTAGTTTCTTTAATTCACCTATAGGGCATGTCTTTGGACTGTGGAGGAAATTGGAGCCCCCGGAGGAAATCCACGCCAACATGGGGAGAACTTGCAAACTTTGCACAGGTATGGCAACTGACCCAGCTGGGACTCAAACCAGCAACCTTCTTGCTGGGAGGTGACAGTGCTAACCACTGAGCCACCGTGTCACCCCATCATGATATATATATATATATATATATATATATATATATATATATATATATATATATATATATATATATATATATATATATATATATATATATATATAATTTACAAAATGGTAAATATATACAAGGAGATTAAGCTTTTAAAAATCATCAATTTACATCACAAAGTCACTACTTAGTCCTGTTTAAGTTATCCTATCAGTTTTAAAAGTAGTTACTGTACTATATATGTACTCTTTTCCCATTGAAACCATTCAAATCTCCCCAAAAAGGCTATTAATCAACATCCGATAAATAAACAAGAAGACAGGATACTGGGCAATCAGTTTAACACTTTTGAACTGCTACCTCAGTAAAGACAGTTAAGTACCTGTCTCAGCATACAGTTTGTTGACATTTAAGAGAATTTGGACTGAGAGCTAACCTAACTTTTGCTAATGAACATGTTGTGTGGACAGAAAACTGGTTCAAAGTTCACTTTAGTGAACGTGTTAATTGGGGTTGTTTCCAAACAGTATACAGACTGAAATGAAAGTGTACACATAATTCAGTAAAGGTGATGAAATGTCATGGTTTGATGGACACTTTTTACAGCAGTAGTTCGTTCTCTCGTAATCTCTTATGATCTGTCACAGAGGCAGAAACATTTCAAAGGATACACTTTTGCACCTAAAGGGTTCACATTACATAAACAGTACAATAGTTTTTATTATGAATTTATGTGGTAATAATGTCTATAAAGCCTTTAGATAAAAAGTGTATCTTTTGAAGTGACAACCCTCTGTCATTTATTTATGAAAGTATAAATATATGTGGTTCTTTCCATGTGTTCAAATCTCCATCAACCAGTAATTTTGATGCAGGACAACGAATCCCACAAGATCACAGATAAAAATGAGTAAAGCAGTTCCTTGAAGCTGAAAACATTGAAACAATGAAATGACCAATCCAGAAACCTGTTATAAACTTAGCTGAAAATCTCTGGAAAATCCTTTGCTAAATCTTTGGCTAAATTTCTGACTAAATAGCCCATTACAATCAGTGAACAATGGACACTGAACAACAGACAAAGCAGAGTGATTTGAAAGACTAGCGATGCCCTGACCTGTGGCCACAGGTGATCTGAGGTCCTTCAAACAAGGATCTGCTCACTTAATTTGAACTCATTTGATATTTTTATCAATATCTTGTATAAGCCTTCTTCAAGTATCTTTCAGATTTATAATCTGTATGGCTGTTAGAATTTCAGAAAATGAATATGTGGTGTATATATATTCACCCTCAACTATCTCTAAAAAAGAAACAGCAGGAGAGATCTAGTGGGTGTCAGTTCTGTAGGAGGAAATGCATTGCGAATGCCGAAGGCCAGAGAAGAAAGACCAGATTGGTTCAGCTGGAAAAAAGAACAAAAGAAAATCAAATAACCAATTGTTAAGATGAGGTCTGCAAAAGATAATTTCTGAACATTTCAAACTTGAAACAGATGTGCATGAAAAACACACCAGTGACATGCCTGTCAGCTAAAAACATGATTATTTACCAAATTTGGACAATTTGATTTGAATTCTCAGTATCTCCAGCAACATTCAGATGGTCAGAATTTGAGATAAACAACGTGGATTCATCCTGGCTTGTATAATTCTGACTCCAGTTAAAACAGAGCAATGCTATGGTGAATGTACACTGTTAAGGATTTTTGTAAATTACACAGTATTTAACTGTAATATGAATTTTTTTTAATGTAGGACAGTAATGCAGTATATTACTGTATTTTAAAGTTACATTGTGAAAATGACTGTATAGTTTACAGTAAAGATAGAATACTGAAATACATATAGAGCAAGATAAATGGTGCTGTAAATGTAAATACAGTATTTTTACTCTAATTGATCTACAGTAAGTTACTGGCGAACGGTTGCCAGTAAGTTACTATAGATTCTACAGGGAATTGTTAACAGTGCATTCTTGGTACACTTTGTTCATCTCAGTACCAATAGAGCTTCACTTAACTGCCACGTGAACTCTTGTGATGCTACTTCCAGCCGGACAATGCGCTCAGATCATCTCAGATTTGTTTCTTGAACACAGCAGTGAGTTTGAGTTCAATACTCAAATGGCCTGAACCACCAGCAGATGTAGTGGAATGGGAAATTTGCATCATTAAAGCTCAGACAAATCTATACAGCGATATTAAGGAATACATCTGAAGTCTATAGATTGTCCTCTTTCAAAACTGAAAAGCATGTGCTATGTCATCAATCTAAGTATAGAGCATATGACTCACTTACGACAGCATCCAGTTATGCAGGATAATAACGTGATTTGAATCTAACATGTCTAACACGTGAGTCAGGTAAAATTGTTGCAATTTTTTCCACCTGTTGTTGATCCCTCCCATTGATGGTGTCCCGGAGGAAAGGAAGTGAGGGAAGAGTTATCTTCAAGGACTTTTGGTCAGGGTAATTACATCCCTTATGTCAAGTTGCTATGGAGACAAAGAGGAGAGCAGCAATCAGAGCAAACATTTATGGCTTCAGGGAACGGCTTTGTTTGAATTGCCTGTAGTATTAGATTGTAAACAGGAAACAATTAATTAGCTGCACAATTTGCTCATTTGACACTGTATAATAACATGGCATATAGTTGAATAGCTAGCTTATGGCTGTGAAAACATGATGTGATGTGACAAAAAAAGTTTTAACAGCAATAACACTAATTTGTCTACTTGATCATTTAATGTGGCCTGCAAATGGACACATACATTTTACACAATTGTGACCGATCACATGATGGACAAAGCTAGTTATATTTACAAATAGTTGCATTTTCAACATTGTATGTTGTTGTGGAAATAGGAGCAAAATGTATTGTGATGTGAATCATAGTAAACGATTTAGAAAATTATTTCAATTATTGCTTATTTTCATAATACTGGATACGTTTTATTAATGTTTACCTTTTAGGGATGTTCCTTGTTTAGTCCATGTTCATGATTCTTTTCGTTCTCTTGTTTATTACTAGTTGGTTAGTCAATGGATCACCGATTATGTTCACCTGTGCTTGCTTTAGTTAAAGCTGCAGTCACACCAGAGTTTGTGTGTGCAAAATTGTGTCGTGCAGCGTTGCAAAAAGGGGCGGGATTAAACAAGATGATTAGACATTTAAAAAAGTGAGCGATTGCTCCATGTTTTAAATTTCTGTCCAGAGAGGTTCTGTTTTGATCCTCGATTGGTCTCACGCAGTGATGCGATTTCGCAGGTTAGAGTTCACCAAGCTTGAACTTTGCACCGCAGCGAACTGCGAAACTTAACACATGACCCACGCATGAGACCAATCGACTTACTCCTTCCGGCGAGATTCTAAAGTGTGCATCTCATGCACGCTGCGCTATCCCATGATGCCGCATGAGAGAATTCATGAATGGGAGTGAAGTGACGCAACTGATGCAGGTAGGTCACATGACAATGACAAAATGGCGGATGTAGTATGTCTGAATTTTATTCATACTTCTTACATCCATACTGTATAGAACATACTTTTCTGACGGGTGATTAGTATGTTTAAATTCAAATGAAGTACCTACTGAGTTGTAGGCGGTTTCGGATGCAGCCTATGTCTCATAACTTGCATACTCTTCTGTTACACACTCAAAGGTTTTCACAAAAAAGAATCTGCTTTAAAGGGCACCTACGATGAAAATCAACTTTTGTAACCTGTTTAAACAGGACTGTGTGTATGTATAGTGTGTCCACTGTCATATTGGAGGGATATAAACTCAACAAATCTCTGCTTTTTTAATTTCCTGACGTTAAAATAGGACCCAAATCCCAGTGATTTTAAGGCCCACCGCAATGTGAGTGGAGTGTAGGAGTGCGGTTTTCCGCACCCACCGAATTAATTGACAGGGACCATTTTTCTATAATAACATGAATACACATGTCCACAGAACATAATTTTTTTGCAAATAAACTGGAATTAAAATATTTGTTCCAACTCTCTGTGATTTTTATAAGTGTTATAAGTTTAAAACATTTTTATAACAGAGCTTGCTTTTAATCAAGACAGTAAAACAGGCCCGTAGCTAGCCTGGTGAATGGGGTGGCTCTTTTTTTTTCCTCAAAAAGTGGACCTTTTTGCAATTATACGCCTCATTTTCTATTTAATTATGACATTTCTAGTGACATTTTAAGCACTATTCTGAGTTAGCTTGTCGGATGGTCATCATAACCACACTTCTTGACTATTTTAGCCAAAATAGTTTTCAAAATCAATTTTAATATGGTACATTTTTGGTGCAGCGATGCAGTGGCGCAGTAGGTAGTGCTGACGCCTCATAGTAAGAAGGTCGCTGGTTTGAGCCTGAACTGGATCAGTTGGCGTTTCTGTGTGGAGTTTTCATGTTCTCCCTGTGCTCGTGTGGGTATCCTCCGGGTGCTCCGGTTTACCCACAGTCCAAAGACATGCGGTAAAGGTGAATTGGGTAGGCTAAATTGTCCATAGTGTGTGTATGTGTTTCCCAGTGATGGGTTGCGGCTGGAAGGGCATCCACTGCATTAAACAAATGCTGGATAAGTTGGCGGTTCATTCCACTGTGGCGACCCCAGATTAATAAAGGGACTAAGCCGAAAAGAAAATGAATGAATGAATAAATGAACATTTTTGGTCCTTCACATGTTTTTATTGGTCATTTTTTGTTTCAAGAAAAAGGTCCAAGATTTACAATAAAACACTTGTAAAATATTGTCTCTATTTAAAAACAATGTAGTGAAAGATTGTCAGATTGTATGTTTTTTTGCACAGCTGGATGTTGGACACAGGAAAAGTATTTGTTAGCATTGACCAAAACTGATTAGCTGATGTCACACTGAAGCGACCGCCAACAGAGGACTCAGCTTGGTCTTAAAGCCTTTTTTCGATGGGTTATTTTCACCATGATGGCATAGTAGTCAAAGTAGGACAAATGAGCTCATATATGGGACAAATTCTGGACCTTTGTCAGTGAGGGGTGGGTCTTCGGACACACCCGAACCCCCTCCCCCTTCCCCCCGGCTACAGGCCTATAAAATCGCTATGTAATCTTAACCGCTATAATCACCATGGCTGCATGGTGTCAGTAAGCGTGCACATCTGTGTCTAAGCTTTACACTTGTCATAGTACACGTGTTGCTGCTGAAGTGACAATAAAAGTGATTTGATTTGTTTGTGTGTACTGCAAATGGCATTTGTGTGAGACTCATCATTTCAGAAAGGCTTGAATAAACTACACCACAAATACATGAAATAAACTTACTTGGTATTTTTGACTAATGAGCTGTATATCAACTTCATCAGAGTCTGTCTCTGTCACTGACTGCTGTTTATCTGACTTAATACATGATGAGAAGCTGACACACACGTGAGAGCGGTGGACAGCAAGAAGCAGCTCATTTTCAATTAAAGCCACAGGCTACAAAAACCTAACAGTATACTCAGACACCAAAATGGGCAGATTCTGGAGACTATAATAAATAATATGATGGGTAATTGTAGCTGAAACTTTACAGACACATTCTGGAGACACCAAAGGCTTACATCATATATCTTATAAAAGGGGTAAAATAGGACATAGAATAAGAATTGGGATGACATGTTTTAGCGTATCTTTGTTTTGAATTTGTTTGATCTCACATGAAATCAACCAATAGCAAACCACAACAATTTATTAAATATATCTGATGGGCAAAGTAAATTTTTTCTTTTTCTGCATTTCATTCCATAGTAAAGCATTACAATACAAAATACTTGCTTCTTGCTTCAGCACTCTGGAGCATGAGACTTTTAGAAATATAAAGGTCTTCCAGAGGTGTGCGTTGAATGTCAGAAGCCATGTGTGTCACCGTCTCCATTCCCATCAGTGACTCACTTTTTCCACTTCAGCCTCGTTTCCATTCCCTTCTTATCCCAAGAGAAGAGGGAGGCCTAGTAAATTCTCTTTTGTTCTGCTCATAAATCTCGAGTCAGCTAATTAGGTTAGAGCGTCTCGAATCCATCAGCCTTCTGACAAAAGCCACTGCTGGGGAGAGATACTGGTGTACAGAAACAACAATGCCTCTAATGTAATGATAAAGGCAGCTGGGCAGAAAAAAAACAGAAGGCCTTGAACAGGAAATACAAAATGCATAAGCGTACGAGTTTAGATGGATAAAAAGGGCTCTCTTTAGCCTGAAGTGTTTGTGAGGAGAATACTAACCAGGTTTTTATCAGTTTCACAGATGACTGGTTTTGCAGTCATATCCAGTATACGCTAGTCCTTATCATCTGCAGTGTAAATAGTGTGAAACAGCAAATCGACAAACAGAGTTGCTTGTTTGGCGTCGGATATCACTGCAGTGTGAGGTCTGCATTGAGGGATATATCTTCTAGATTATGATCGGTCCCCACAGAGATTGTGACTCTGTTGCAGAATTAACAGCTCCTGAGAGACACTGCTGCGCTCACAGGCGGCCAGGCGAGGTGAATCACATTGCCTTTTAATCGTCAAGCAAGGGAATGGCAAGGAGATGGGGCATGAAGGAGACATACATCGTACTTCGCTCCTTAAGCAGGAAGTTCACACCGTTCCCAGGAGAACTCTCATTCAGAGAATCATTAAACCAGCTATAACTGACATATGCCATTATGTCAGTATAAGGACATATCTATATATCTAAATACAATCTGTATATCAGTACCATTATTATTATTATTATTATTATTATTATTATTATTATTATTTATTTTATCAGCTGATATTGGATATATTCATATTCATTTACATTTAATTTAATTTAATTTAAAGGGCATCTATGATGAAAATCATCTTTTGGGAGCTGTTTGGATATAACTGTGTGTAGATATAGTTTGTCCACTGTCATATTGGAGTGATATAAATTTTTTTTTTTTAATTTCCTGATTTAAAAAATAAGATCCAAATCCCTCTCATTTTGAGGCTCACCGTAACGTGACATAGGAGTGTGGTTTCCCCACCCGCCAAATTGATTGACAGCCACGCATTAACATGTCTCCGTAGTAACACGTATAATTAAATTCAATTCACCTTTATTTGTATAGCACTTTTACAATGTAGATTGTGTCAAAGCAGCTTCACATAGAAGATCATAGTAAATGGAAAGACGTTAAGTCATGTTTATTTTGTACATTAACATAATGGATATGCATATCGCATTGGATATTAACATGTATCCTGTCACATTTGCCATGCAAAAACATTGCAAAGTTAAACAGTGCAAAGTTTGTGTCTGTGTGTGTGCGTGAACTTTGTAATGTCATTGTGTGTGACTCATCATTGCAGAAAGGCTTGAATTTACTCCACAACAAATACATCAAATAATCATTGGGAAAGTTCTAACTGTAGTAAACATTACGTGAGATCTGCTTCCTTCATGTCTGTCACTGTGTTTATCTGACGCATCCGGAGATTGAGCCACACTCTGAAAGGCACATGGGAACGGTGGACGAGGAGAACCAGCATTAAAGGCACAGGCAACATAAACAGCTACATTGTGTTCAGAGCAGAAAATTCCAATATTCTGAAAGATATAATAAATAATCTGATGGGTGTTTTAAGATGAAACTTTACAGACACATTCTGGAGACACAAAAGACTTATCTTAAATCTTGAAAAAGGGGTAAAGTACCCTTTAAAATACCCCAGTATTCAGTTAACGCTCATCTAACTCTGTTCAAAAACACTAATAAATTAATGAAACATTTAAATATAATCTCCTGCTAGTAAAAAAAAAATCTATACATATGTTTTATTCTGGGGCAGCACAGTGGCGCAGTGGGTAGCACTCCCTCACAGTAAGAAGGTTGCTGGTTCTAGCCTCGGCTGGGTCAGGTGGCATTTCTGTGTGGAGTTTGCATGTTCTCCCCGTGTTGGCGTGGGTTTCCCCCACAAGTGAATTGGGTAAGCCAAAATTGTCTGTAGTGTATGAGTGTGTATGGATTTTCCCAATGATGGGTTGCAGCTGGAAGGGCATCCACTATGTAAAACATTATGCATATGCTTTATATAGTGGATGCTCATCCAGCTGCTAAGCCGAAAATGAATGTTTTATTCATTCATTCCTTTTCTTTTCGGCTTAGCCCCTTTATTAATCTGGGGTCACCACAGCAGAATGAACTACCAACTTATCCAGCACGTCATACACAGCAGATGCCCTTCCAACTACAACCCATCTCTGGGAAACATCCATACACACTTATTCACACGCAAACACTACAGACAATTTAGCCTATACCCAATTCACCTATACCACATGTCTTTGGGGAAACCAGAGCACAGAAACACCAACTGACCCAGCTAAGTCTCGAACCAGCGACCTACTGCGCCACTGCGTCGCCCTGAATGTTTTATTCAAAAATAATAATGTTGTGAGTCCTAAACTAGCAGGTCGTATTAAAAATAAGTTTTGTTAGATTTATAAAATATTATAAAAATTACTTTTTTGAAACTAAATTAAAATAAATCATTGTTACTTTATTAAGACAAAATTCTATATAACTTCAAAACAGTAAAGTAAAATAAAAAAGTTACATTTTACTCGTGTATATATGTCGGCGCCAATAACCTAGTGGTACTCTGCAGCAACATATAGCACCGATATGCTCACGGTGACCTGTGTTCAATTTCCAGCTCAAGGTCCTTTGCTGATCCTTTCCCTCTTTCTGCTCCCAATATTTTCCTGTCTGAACTCTCTACTGTTCTATCAAAATAAAAGTGAAAAACCCCTAAAAATATTTTTAAAAAATACAAATTTTACTGTATATGGGTGTAATGAGACGTTTTTGTGCTACAAAAAATAGGTTTGAACATAAGTAAAGGTAGATGTAAAAGTAAAACAGTAAAAAATAAAACTAAGTGTAAAAATAAGTGTATCAGTGTAATAATATTCATTCAACATCACGTATATATTTGTGTAAAAACTGAAATTAAATTACATTGAAAACTTGACAAAACTATAATAAGTATACATTTTTTAAAGACCATTATTTAATAGCTGCAGTCATCCTAAAACAGCATTTTACAGTATCTAAATAAAGTATATCTAAAGATCAGCTATTCTAATGTCACTATTTATGACAAGTGCCGCAAATGGCTTGAAAATTATTCAGACAAACCACAATTATTATTTTACTATTAAGATGCAAATTTGTATTGAATCACCTGACAATATCCTAATGTGACAAATATGTTTTTGCGATCGGCTGTCAGTACTTTGTAAGGCTTTGTTTTGCATATATGTTTTATTTCTATCACAAAGACATTTCATTGTCATCTTATTAAACTTTATATATTGGCACATCCTCTGTGTGTTTTGTGATTCAGACCTTTCTCCTTGTTCGAATGATTCATCACACTTGCAACAGGATGGGAGGACCAGTATGGACCAGACCACAGCTTCAGGCTATCTCAGCGTGAAGACCACCCACATACATTACACTCCAATCCCTGAGCGCAATTACACAAAGGTCACCACAGATTAGTCAATTACTGAAGAGCAAGAGCTTTAATATGTTGTTTTCACATAAAGGAAGTGCATAAGGCTGAAGAAAATCTGGCTGACAAGATCAGTTAATGCAATCAGAAGAAGAGAGGAATAAAAAGGATGCAAAACATATAATTCAATTGATCATTAAGTAGGATTTGATATAGGCTACTGTGAAAAAGTTAGAATAAAGAATACATTGAATCATTATAATACAAATTAGAATATTATTTCAATGGATAGTTTACCTATTAATAAAGTAATTTACTGTTACAGACTACTTATCATGAGGTAACTTTGTTTTTTCAGTACAACAATTCGGAGTTTTAGCTGAAAATGACAGATTATGAAACAGATATATAAGTCTGTAAGGCAAATGTATATAAGAAAAAGTATAATGTGTTTTATGTTTTAGATTTTTTAATATTTCATTTTAATTTTGGATATATATATATATATATATCCAAAATTAAAATGAAATATTAAAAAATCTAAAACATAAAACACATTATACTTTTTCTTATATACATTTGCCTTACAGACTTATATATCTGTTTCATAATCTGTCATTTGTCAAATCTATATGACAATATAGATATGATGTCAATCTGTCATATATATATATATATATATATATATATATATATATATATATATATATATTATATATATATATATATATATATATATATAATTTTAATTTATATATTAATTATTAGCCCCACAGTTTATTTTTTTCCCAATTTATGTTTAACGGAGAGAAGATTATTTTCAACACATTTCTAAACATAATAGTTTTAATAACTCATTTCTAATATTTGATTTCTTTTATCTTTGCCATGATGACAGTAAATAATATTTGACTAGATATTTTTCAAGACACTTCTATACAGCTTAAAGTGACATTTAAAGGCTTAACTAGGTTAATTAGGTTAACTAGGCAGGTTAGGGTAATTAGGCAAGTTATTGTATAATGATGGTTTGTTCTGTGGACTATCGAAAAAAAATTCAAGGGGGGGGGGGGGAGGTATGGGATGGGGTGTTGGGGGCTTATAATTCTGACTTCAACTATATATATAGTCAGAATCAGAATTATTAGCCCCCGTTTATTTTTTTTAAAGTTTTAAATATTTCCCAAATTATGTTTAACAGAGCAAGGAAATTTTCACAGTATGTCTAATAATATTTTTTCTCCCGGAGAAAGTCTTATTTCTTTTATTTAGGCTAGAATAAAAGCAGCTTTTAATTTTTTGTTTAATTAAATTTTATTTAGGTTTAGAAATGTGTTGAAAAAATCTTTTAAACAGAAATTGGGGAAAAAATAAACAGGAGGGCTAATAATTCAAGGGGGGTTAATAATCAACTTCAACTATATATATATATATATATATATATATATATATATATATATATATATATATATAGAGGCTATATATATATGCTCACATTAAATTAGAAAAATATATAAAATATAAAACTAATAAAACAGTTACTGATTTTAAACGCCTTCTCACGTATAACTCGAAGTCTTTATAAATAATATACACAAAATCAACACATTCGTGCTATTTTATCGCCATATTTGATTGTAATTTACGGAGCTCCTGAGACATCAATAATAAATCACAGCGTTGTCCAAATACGCTTTATCATTTCACATCTGTGACGCCTACATTCAGGAAAAGCACGTCTTTATAAAAACTACACACATCAACAGTAAATTAGCGCTATTTAGCGTGTAAACTGCACGTCTGCTCGTCCTGGTTATCAGGGTCTCTCTCCTCCTCCCCCGCCGCCCGCTGAGCGTCGTCTGTTCTCAATTGTGTCCGCCAGAGGGCGCTCGGGCTCCGGTCTCGACTCGCGCCATTCGATTGTGGAAAATGCCACCAGATGGCGGTTTAGGATTGCTGCTCTTCTGAAAGGCGCGGTTCCATCTCCTGGTCCAATTTTCAATTAATAAATCCATATTTAGCAAAACTTTTATCGAATTCCGAATAGCGGGAACGCCGACCTTTACGACCATGAGCATCCCAGGTGAGTTAAATGCGTTTTTTGTGCCGTTATTTGGGTGTGAAGAGTAGAGGGTCTGGAGATTAAAGATGGAGGACGGTGGCGCTGGTGGGGGATGGGCTGTGCTGCTGCTCTGCTCTCGCACTGGCTGCATCTCCTCAGGCCAGATCCTCACTCGTGCAGCCGGGCTCCAGCAGCTCGACCGCGGCCAGGAGAGCACACACATCCCGGTCATGAGGCTGGCTTTCTGAATGCACTAATGTTATTGAGCTCATGTGTATTTGCAGAGCTGCAACGGCTCTGTCGCAGACTGTTATCTGCACTCATTATATAATGAGCAGTTTGTGGCAAACACTGATTGTTACGGGCTTGGGTACTTTAGTAGATGCTGGCTTGTTTTTTCAAGTTGTTTTTGTGTGTGTGTGTGACATCTGTTATTTAAACTATAAAAGCCAAAAATGATTTGACTTGTCAACAGCAGGCTTAAAATGTAATCTGGTGTGTTTGAGTCATGCTAACATGATTAATCCCAGTGTGATGAGCAGAGAAGGAGCCAGACAGGTGTAATACTGTTGCTGTAATAGGGGAATATGTATGTGAGAGACTTTTGTGAGTAAATGTGTGGTGATGGGGAGGACGAGGAGGATGGGTGGATGTTTCACCTTTTGTTTTCATCTGTGCTTTTGTCAGACTAAAGGAAGATCACACTAGTAGTGAAACTTCACTTTAACTGTGTTGTTGCTGTCATTTCTCTGTTTCACTGAGACAGGTTTGCAGTGTTTTGGGTTAAACCTGAGAGGCGAATGAATTATAAATGATTTTGGAGGCTCTTTGGTGAATGTGGAGGAAATATTAGGGAGCTGTTGTTCTCAGTAAAGTTTGGCTTCATTTCACAAACACAAGAACATTCCCCAATCTCTTGCATAACATGCTTGCTTCCTATGGTGTAGGCTATGTTGTACATCAGAATTCCAATATATTTGTTTTGTTTTGTTGAGAAAAGTTTAAAGCTTTAATGATAGAAACTTTTTGTAATGAAATGAAACAGCAAAATGAAGTAAGCTAAATATATATTTTAAAAACAAATTAATAATGAAGATTACAGAAGATACAAAATGGTAACAAATTAAGTACTGGCTCATTACATGCTTATTATTAAGATATTGACAGTTTATTAGTACCTATAAAATATGGTTTTATTCTATATCCATAATCCTGCCCAGTATCTGAACACAGCTACTTTAATAAGAGCAGGAAAGGAGTTCTTTATTGTGCTAAAATTCTTAGGTAATGTTTTTTTTAATAGCAAGAATCGTACCTTAAAGTAAAGTGTAGTAATATATAAGTAGTAGGGCGCACATCATTTCAGCATGGATATTGCAGTGTGTGCATTCACAATAGTCACATCGTATGCAATGTGGAGTTGGAATTATTATAGTTGATCAGCTATGAAGAACGTGCAGTATTTACGTTTTACATTATATTTGATTATTCGGTAGGGGCAGGACAAAACAGCGATTATGCATGAGGTGGCGTTTCTCATAATGGCGGATTGAACATATATCAATGTTGCAATTCTAAGAAATAAAAGTGCTGTTAATAAACGAGATGCATTTTACAACTGTTTGATGCCTTTTTACTTCTTCATTTACAAATAACATGATATATTGTGGATGGATTTCCTGTCATATATTGCTGATATTGTGATCTATCATTATCGGGGGCAAAATATCATGATAATATCGTATTACTGTATCTGAATATCTGACTACTTATTTCCCTTTAATCTTTGCTCTATCTTATTTTTTATTCTTGCATTTTCTTTGATTCACTTCTCTACAAGATTATTCCAATCAAGGTTAATGATTTCATTCCAAATAGAGCTATTCAAGTCATCTGCCGAGATTGTAATCATATCGCAGCTAAATAAAATATCGCAATGTTAAATTTTTTCCAATATCTTGCAGCCTTAACAAGTACCAATGACACTGATGTATTGATGAATTCCAAGTTCCAAGCTGGATTATAAAACATTTAAAAGCAAGTCACTAACTGGTCATAGTATTAATCAAATGAATATACAAATGGGCTGCACAATATTGGAAAAAATTTAAATTGCAATAGTTTGTTTTTCTGCAATATACATTGCAATTTGAATATAACTTCACAAGATGACTTAAGTAACTATTTGGAAAGTATTTTTAATTTTAGGGAAGCGCATCTGCTACACAAATAAACCAAATGAAATAAACAGCCGCACTTCATAGTTTTCAGTGGGGTCCAACTGCATTGAAGTTCAGAAACACAATAATCAAATGTAAATTAACACCGTGTAGAGTTCACTGTATTAAAGAATAAATCTTTGTTAAACATCAAACTTTAGAATTTTTTTGTGCACAAATGGTTTACATTTGCTTGAAATCTTACAGTCACAGGGATTAAAATACATTAAAATAAAAGCCTTTCCTAATATCAGAACCTATTATATTAGGTCAAGTTTTATTAATCCCCACATGACATTGCAGATCCTGTGACATGCTGTTGCAAAATGTAGTAAAAATGTGACTAAATTGCAGATTTGCACATTGTGATATTAATGCTGAAATTGTAAATTGTGCAGCCCTAATGTATGTATATTTATATATTTGAAAAGTTTTGGAAAATTATTTTCTGCTTTATAACATATATGCACATCCATAAGCTTTGTGACAGTGATAAAGATTAAAACAAATCTTTAGATTTTGAATGCTAGAAAAAATGTTATTGGTCATAATCCATGGTGTGAACCCCTAGTGTTGTTCTAGATGTGCAGTTTGGTTCTTGTAAATATACAATTGTGAAATACAAGTTTTTAGCATTTTTTTTTAGTAAAAAATCTAATTTAGAAATTGTTGTCTTTGTTATCGTCTAAAACATCAATGTCAAATTGTACACTTAGATTTTCCTGTCTGACATATTTTTGATTTATTTTGGTAATGCTGGCTAGCTGATGTTATTTATAATGCAATCAGTGTATAGTGAATTGAATAGATCTTTATGATTTCAGTGGGCTGTAATGTTAAGTTCATATAGACATGTAAAACCAATACACTATCATGTCAGCCTTTTTTTAGTGAATTAGTTGCTAATTTGTATGACTTTTTGCTGTCCCATTTGTAGATAAATTTCTCTAAAAATAGTGCAAAAGATTAAGTGGTAATGTTTTACAATAATTTTGCATAAGTAAATATTTGTTAATGTATTTATTAACGTCCACAAACAATAAGCAATGCATTTATTACTCTAGCTATGCATTTTTGCTAATGTTAATTTTTAAAAATAAAGTTGGGTCAGGGTGTCATGGTTGCGCAGTGGGTAGCATGATTGCCTCACAGAAATAAGGTCGCTGGTTCAAGCCTCAGCTGGGTCAGTTGGCATTTCTGTGTGGAGTTTGCATGTTCTCCCGATGTTTGCGTGGGTTTCCTCCGGGTGCTCCGGTTTCCCCCAGAAGTGCAAAGACATGCAGTATAGGTCAATTGGGAGGGCGAAATTGTCTATTGTGTATGTGTGAATGAGTGTGCATGGATGTTTCCCAGTGATGGGTTGCAGCTGGAAGGGCATCATCTGCGTAAAACATGTCATTGATAAATTGGCTGTTGATTCTGCTGTGGCGACCCCAGATTAATAAAGGGACTAAGCTAAAAAGAAAATGACTGAAATTAATAAATGAAAGTTGGGTCACACTTTATTTTAAGATACAGTTCTTGCAGTTAACAAACCCTTAGCTAAGACTTTTAGCTCAAACAACTAATTTACTGATTATAAATAGTAAGTGAGGTAGTAGATGAATTTAGGTATTGGGTAGGATTAGGAATGTAGAATAAGATCATACTTTATATTAAACAGCAAATTTGTCAAGGTTAAACAGAAAACGGAGAGTAGATAATGCTCAAACAGAACGTTTATTAAGTTATCTTAGCAATATCTTAACAATAGGCAGGTAATAAGTCAGTAGTTATTAATGACAATTGATTCTTAAACTGAAGTTTTACCTAAAGTTGTTCAGTGAGTACGTTTACATGGACACCAATACTTATATTTTAATACAGTTAAGACACACTTTGTCATAAGTTATAATCACTAAGGCATAATCGAACTAAACAGAAAGCGAATCTGTGCCACATCTCAAGTATGCCAATTTTGGTAACAATATTGCAGTGCAGTACAGAGATGTAAACACCTTTAATCAAACTATTACCGTTTTGTAATATTTTTTCACTATATTTTGCGACAAGATACACAAATGGCAGTTGTCAGGCATTTGATAACAAACAAATGAGAAGCAAGAAATTAAATTATGAATTTATTTGTGTTGTGAGAAAATGCAGCGCGTTTCATTAATTTATTTGCGTTGTGAGAAAGTGCAGCTCGTTTTTTAAATTTGTTTGCGTTGAGAAAATACAGTGCGATTTTTAAGATTTGTTTACGTTGTGAGAATATGCAGCATGTTTCATTAATTTGTTTGCATTGTGAGAAAATGCAGCGCATTTTATACATTTATTTGCGTTGTGAGAAAATGCAGCTCGTTTTTTAAAAATTGTTTGCGTTGTGAGAAAATACAGTGCGATTTAAAAAAAAATTTGTTTGTGTTGTGTGAAAATGCAGCGTGTTTCATTAATTTGTTTGCGTTGTGAGAAAATGCAGTGCGTTTTTTAAATTTGTTTGCGTTGAGAAAATACAGTGCGATTTTTAAAATTTGTTTACGTTGTGAGAAAATGCAGTGCTTTTTTAAAATTTGTTTGCATTTTGAGAAAATGCAGAACGTTTTATTAATTAGTTTGTGTTGTGAGAAAATGCAGCGCATTTTATGAATTTATTTGCATTGTGAGAAAATGCAGAACGTTTCATTAATTTATTTGCGTTGTGAGAAAATGCAGCAAGGTTCATTAATTTGTTTGTGTTGTGAGAAAATGCAGCGCATTTTATGAATTTATTTGCATTGTGAGAAAATGCAGAACGTTTTATTAATGACGTAAAACATGTCATTGATAAATTGGCTGTTGATTCTGCTGTGGCGACCCCAGATTAATAAAGGGACTAAGCTGAAAAGAAAATGACTGAAATTAATAAATGAAAGTTGGGTCACACTTTATTTTAAGATACAGTTCTTGCAGTTAACAAACCCTTAGCTAAGACTTTTAGCTCAAACAACTAATTTACTGATTATAAATAGTAAGTAAGGTAGTAGATGAATTTAGGTATTGGGTAGGATAATTCATTTTATGAATTTATTTGCATTGTGAGAAAATGCAGAACGTTTTATTAATTTGTTTGTGTTGTGAGAAAATGCAGCACATTTCATTAATTTGTTTGTGTTGTGAGAAGATGCAGTGCGTTTTTAAAATTTATTTGCGTTGTGAGAAAATGCAGAATGTTTTATTAATTTGTTTGTGTTGTGAGAAAATGCAGAACGTTTCATTAATTTATTTGCGTTGTGAGAAAATGCAGCAAGGTTCATTAATTTGTTTGTGTTGTGAGAAAATGCAGCGCATTTTATGAATTTATTTGCGTTGTGAGAAAATGCAGAACGTTTCATTAATTTGTTTGTGTTGTGAGAAAATGCAGCGCATTTTATGAATTTATTTGCATTGTGAGAAAATGCAGAACGTTTTATTAATTTGTTTGTGTTGTGAGAAAATGCAGCACATTTCATTAATTTGTTTGTGTTGTGAGAAGATGCAGCGCATTTTATGAATGTATTTGCATTGTGAGAAAATGCAGCACTTATTAATTTATTTGCGTTGTGAGAAAATGCAGCGTGTTTCATTAATTTGTTTGCATTGTGAGAAAATGCAGCTCGTTTTTAAAATTTGTTTGCGTTGTGAGAAAATGCAGCGTGTTTCATTAATTTGTTTGCGTTGTGAGAAAATGCAGCGTGTTTCATTAATTTGTTTTCGTTGTGAGAAAATGCAGCGTGTTTCAATAATTTGTTTGCATTGTGAGAAAATGCAGCGTGTTTCATTAATTTGTTTGCATTGTGAGAAAATGCAGCGTGTTTCATTAATTTGTTTGCATTGTGAGTAAATGCAGCACGTCTTATTAATTTGTTTGCGTTGTGAGAAAATGTACCGCATTCTATTATTCTATTTGCATTGTGAGAAATTGCAGCGCATTTTATTAATTTTATTGATGTCCATGTAAACGTAGTCATTGTTAGTTCATGTTAACTCGCAGTTCATTAACTATAATGTAAGCACAACTGTGGAATTTAACAATGCATTAGTAATTGATTAACTAAATTGCTAATTTTTAGTTTGATATGCTACTAAATACATCAACTAACATAACTAATGGAAGCTTATGGTATTACCAAAGTAGTTGTGCTTTACCATGAGATCAGGTTGATAACATCAGTGGTCTCTCCGCTGTCTTTATGTCAGAATTGTAATATTACAGTGATGTTGCAGAGATTTGTTCTTGCAGAATAGTGTTGCACTTCAAGACAAGCAGGAAAACCACTTGCTGACTTGTTCTGTGATGTGCAAATGATGTTGCCTTTTTTGTGCAGATTTACCCAAAAGAAGTCAACAAAAGCACACAGCACATCCTGTGGTTGAAAGTGTGGCCATTAAAAAAACATCTGGAGAAAACTGACTCCAGTTCAGTATCTGAAATGCATACCTGACTAAAAATAGACTGAAAATAGAACAAGCCGGCTATGTTGTTGTTTTCATTCTCTACATATTCTTTATCCTATTCATTTAATTTCAACATTACTTTTAATAGCTGTGACGTCTAGTTTAACTGTGGCTCACCAAGTCTTTTAGCAGCGAAAACCTGTTCTTCTCCATCTGTTTGCCATTACTTCTCACAACAAAACAATCATAATGACATCTTCCTTCCTAACAGTCGGTTAGAATGCACGTGTGATTGTACATGTTTTTTTATAATTGCAAGTCTGCTTGTTCAGAATGACGTTAACAGAGTCTACTGACCAGACATGCAGGAAAAATCAATTCATCTGAGTAAGGCAAACCCCATCTGTTAGGATATTATCTAGAGATAGATCTTCTCAAACCAGGTAAATTGGCATTAATGTGTATATAAATCATGCTATTTTCATTTCCGATCACTTAGAGCTCATGGCATAGTATGCTAGATACAACATAAGTGATTAGTGATTGGGGGATTTAGAGAAATACATCAAATTTATATGCATTCTATATTTTACTAGTGTTATATTTCATTATGGAAATATAATTCCGACATAGGCTCATTCTGAAAACAGCCCTATATACTGGAGATCCCAAATTATGTAGCCAGAAGTATGTATGGCTGCGTTTTATCTTTAAAACGAATGCTACATCACGGTATGGCGCAGATCCTTTCCGTGCTTACCAGCTGACCGCTTACCTCCGTATGGACGGATTTCCCACAGTTACCAGTTTGTCCAGTAGCACACCATGTACGTTGGTGGAATGAGACGCAGAGAGGAGTTGACCACGACGATGGGGTCCGGCGAAAAACGGTTCCAGAAAGCGCGTAAGACAAAAACAGAAGCCATAAAATAAACAAGTAAATAACTGGGTGAGAATGTGGTAAAATGTGGTAAGAATCAGGTGAGGGCTTTTCTTTTTCTGGATTGCTCAGTCAGTCAAACAGTCAGTTGACAGCAGCCTCTGGGGGATTACGTGAGAACAGCAGGGGCAAATGGCACTCGCGAGAGAAAATTGAGATCTTAAAAAGTGTACCCAGCACCCTCTGGTTTCCTCTAGAATTTCTTCCAGCTGTGGCAGCAGGCCTTTTTTTTACACAGATCTACAAAACTATGTATGGCGTTATTTCAATAACAAATGTCGTGAGCGAAGCCGAGATCGCATTCATGTAATACACAATAATTGCGCTATATAAATACACATTACATTTCATTACATTACATTAATACGAGCATGTGAATCTCTTTGCTTGCGTGCCGATTTCCTCTGTTCGTGCACAAAACTTCTTGCACGACCCTTCAATTATACGCTGCTCAAGCGCAGATCTTCTTGTGCGCTCTCAAATAAAAGCTGCTGAAGTGCGATTTAGCGCGTTTGTGTAGTGAGTAGCATGTCTCCAACATTTATTAGATTTGCTAGGAATATTTATGCATGTCTCTAATAGACCTACAGAGTGATATTGCGTCCTGAAGTAACGTGAAACGGCTATAAACTCCAGCAAGATAAAGTCATTATATGCAGAGCCATAGATGGAAACTGTTCATCATAACTGAAAGCTACGTCGTGCTAGCCTCATGCACCTGTCAGTCAGTCAGTCAGTCAGTCAGTCAGCACGTAACCTTTAAGAGTTAAACAAATAGCGCACAGCACCACCACGGTTAAAGAAAAGTTTGCGCTGTTATAATTCACTTAACTTTTAATATAGTTTTGTGCGATTATAACTCGCTATTAAAAAAACGACTGAATGTTTTAAATGAGAAGCTGTAATGTAGCCATGGTGGGATGAATTTTGGTGTGGCGCCCCGCGACGGAGGAATGAATGTAGCTGAAACCATGCAGTAATTGAATAATTAATTGTAAAATAATACTGTAGTCTTCATGGTATAAATAATTCAATATAATGAAACATTATTAAAGTTACAAAGGGTTAAATTTCTTATGTCTGAATGCTTTTAAAACCCTTATACTGTCACAGGTCTCATATGCAAATGATGAATTATAATACAGACTTAGCATTTCACATTCTGCGATGCGACTATTGTGAATGATCACACTGCGATATCGATGCTGAAATGATAAATAAAGCCACTCAGTGTGTGTGTAATAGAGATAGAATGATGGCATAAACTCCGTATTTGGTATCTGTTAGAAGTTTTGCGTCTGATACAATGCACTTAGGCTTTGGCTGAATGGATGTTGTCATAACGCCATATGACAGGGGTCACACGCATCACACATGAAAGTAAATAAATCCCACAACTTGCACAATTGAGGCAAGTTCTGCGCGCTTGTGGCAAACGCGTTTCACGTTCGGTGTCATACATGCCGTGCTGCAATAATTAACCATTATTCACATGTTTGCATTGATTTAAATTGGGATTTATTGCCTGGTTCTGCTGATTTCCATCTAGTTGATGCAACATATTTTATAACACGCACTGTATCTCCACTGGTGGGAATGTGCTGGTCAGTTGTGTGAGCATGTGCATCTGAGCAGAATTTCACCACACATGGTATACAGAGAGATTTCTTTTTGTCACTATATAAATAAATAATAATATAAACTTGACTTTTAAAGGGGGCAGGGCGCACTCCTAAAAAATGGTAGGGGAAACATTGGCATTCACGCAACACCAGAGAATCAAAATGGAGGCAGAGCTTATTCTCACGGTAGGTAATCACTTTATGATAAATCTTTATCTTGATGCTAGTTCTACTTCTGTGCCTTGTTTGTGTCAGGGACCAAGTTGGATGTAATTGGCTGTTGTCACTATGATGATTATGTCAGTGTGATGTACAGTCAGTAAGTTCAGTTTGCCCATCCACCAATGACAGTTGGGTTTCAGGGTGTCCGTGGGTCAAAGATCTTAAATTCACTGAAATATTGTCTTGTTTGTCTTAAATCATTTTAAACAGGCCTTAATTTTCATTTGTTTATGTAAAGCTACCCAATTGATCCAACACATCTATTCACCAATAATACAAAGTTTTAGCAAATCTCTATTTATAACTGATACTATAACAGTATATTGTGCATACATTTAGTTTCTTAAGTTTTTAAAGTTATTAAAAAATCAGTAGCGTTTAGCCCTATGTAAGTCTAAAATGTCATTCTTGATGGTCTTAAAAAGGTTTTAAAAAGTCTTAAATTTGACTTTGTGAAACCTGTAGAAACCCTGGGCTTAAAGGTGGGGCTTGGGGTCACATCACCTTTTAAATATTGTGCATTTTTGTACAAATTAAATTGTACGGGTTAGCCAGTGTTGGTAGTGGCCATACGTAAAATACTTGGCTGGAATTGAAAATAGTTTGGCAGTTTCACACATCAGGTGGTACAAAATGACTTACACTAAAATTCATAAATGTTTCTTCAACTATGGCCATTTTTTGAAAATTAACTCTCTTTAAACACTCTTTTCTGTCTATTTATAATTAATTTATTTAGTCTAATAACAGTGTTCAGCAACATCAGCTGAATTATACTGTCATAAATGCAGTCTCTTCCACCAATTTCTTTTCCACAACATCTAAAGCAGTGCTTGGTGTGTGAAGAAGTGGAAATCACATCATATTTTTATACTTCATCTTACTTCTGTAAACAAGAACATTGATCTTAAACAAAAAATTGGGGAAAAGTTGTTAATTAAGATATGGTAAAAATATGCTTGCAAATGTAATATTGATTTAATAAAACTGTTAAACAAACAAAAAGTTAACACTGAGTGGGTGTAGTTTTCTGCATCTCACTCTATCTTGCACAAAGCTGTCTTTATACACATGGACAAGTTTGACATATGCACTGTACCACCAGGCAGCCATGTTCTAAATAGTTTAGACTTTGCAGATAAGACAATATTGCCTGGCTGTTTTGCTAATTAAAATACTTTCAAATAAGGTGAATCACAGGCTGATCACAGAAAGTCAGTTTATATGGCCTAAAGAACAACAGGAAAAACTTTATTGCCTTTTTGCCTTTTATTTAAATGGCAATAGACTTCTGAAAACGAGTTCCTAAGAGCAGGTTTTGTTCTACTGTAGGGTATAGAAGGACCTTTAATTTTCGGTAATCCAGTGAAGAGCTTCCGGTGAACTGTATGCTGTTACAAAACCGCCTCGTTCAAGGTCTGTTTTATTTAAAAAACAATGAGCTTCACTGCATGATTGATATACGATAGAAAGTGGGTCTCAGAATGTACAAGAAGCACTGCATTAAATTCCATTTTTCTGCACCATGTCTTTAAAACCAGTATTTTCAGTGGAATTTCTGTTGTAGTCTGCTGATTCTGACGCTGCGTGCATGTAAACAGCTTTTCGTCTCGTTTTGCACTCGAACAACTAAATCAATGCTTAAGTGTATTTAACTGATTATATTTTGATTCAATTACAACATCGTTGCTGGAAAAAGGAACCGTATAAAATTGAAAAAAGTCACATTAACCAGTTACCGGAAGTTTATCGGTAGGGGAAAAACTCTAGCTATGCATATATGCTATTGCCTCCATGCTACTGTTATCTAGTATCATCTCAGTGTAAAAAAAAACAAAAACATATTTTTGTGAGATGTGACGATGAAAATAATGATGGCAGACTACAGGACTGTATGTGTGTTTTTTTTTACAATGTAGCATCATCGACTAAAGCCCTGGAATGAATTTTAGTCTTACCTTTTGTTGCAAATCCATGGGAATAGCAATTGTTTCATCATTGTACAACAACAAGCCTTTTAAACACCAATGCACAAAGGAAAACCTTTCCTTTTAGCTACATTGTTGTGCTGGTTATACTGTAGGTTGTGCAAACAAACTCTGAGAGAATTCTGTGGTTGTTATTCCTAAATCAGTGTTTTTGAAAGAATCAAGAAAGTCAATGATTCATTCATAAAGACAGGCATAAACTAGCCAGGTTCAAGCACAAAACCACTACTTTTAAATATTGAACACCCTATTGGATAGTCATAACTGGTCACAATTAGGGCAGCACAATTTTGGCTGAAGTGAGAATCACTTTATTTTTTTTGCTTAAAATCAAGATGACGATTCTGTAGATGTAAAATAAAGGTTAATATGAGTAACCCATTGTTACTGTTATTTCTCAAACATATGTTAAAAGGTAAAACAGCTATTATAATATTAGGCCTTTGTGTAGTTCTATTGTTGCTTAAAATGCTAAAATTTGTATACTTGGAATGGTGGACTTGAACAGACTTTACAGGATTTTGATCCTGGTTGTTAATGCGTAAAGTGATTACACCAGAATAACTATTCATAATTATGAAATTCTAAATTATTATGTTTGAGACATATACTTGCAATCTGTCATTGACAACATTATTAGACCATTTTTTCACTAGTAAAATGAGACATTTGTCATTATCAGATTCTCTCCTGCATTATATTCAATGTTGAATAGGCTGGGGTAGTTATAGTGACACTGTTAAACATTTATTTTCAGGCACAACACTTTGTGTTCACTATGAAAGCAAAAACATATCAAATGCTTGTCATAATCATAACTCTAAAATGCAATATGATTATTTAAATGATGTGCGCGCCGGTTTTTACTTTCACTGCCAAGAGCGCTCCTGTCATGGCTGTCATCACTTTGAGAAACATGACAATTACAAATTAACAACTTTATTACCTGTTATTCACAGCCTATGCAGGTTCTGTTCACTAAAGACTTCATTGGCGAGCACACGCATGTCCTCTCATTGTAAACAAACAACTCGTCAGCTCATACGTGATTTTGCGGTCCCGATTATGTCATAACATTAAGACAGAAAAGACATTTTTGGGTGAATTATACCTTATAAATGCAGTATGTGACATTTTTTAAAATTATTTTTTTTATAACTTTCTTTATTGTTTTTTTGATTTTATAACACAACAACTTACATCTTTGGACTAACAAACACAAACATTCACACCACAATTCACAATGAAGCGTGTAATATACAAACAATCTGTATATAAATATGGTAATAATAGATTAATACAAAAAATAGTAATAATAAAAAAATAATAATAATTTGAATTGAAATTAAAATTACAAAAAGAAAACAAATTATAAATACAACATTAAATAATAATTAAGAGTAAAGAAAATTTAAAATAGAATAATAATACTCTTCTGTTTTTAAACTAAATTGGTCTAATCCTCTTCAATTTGACTATTTCCTGTCGAATTTATGTCTTTAAAGTAAGCCATGAAAGGTTGGCAGATTTTATAGAATTTGTCTTCTTTCTTTTTTAGGGAGAATCTGATTTTCTCTAGTTCCATATGTTTCATTACATCCTCATTAGATGTGTATATGTAGGAGCGGCTTTCTGTTTCCAGTGTAATAATATTAATCTTCGTGCTAGTAGGCAGACAAATGGAATTATATTTTGTTCAGTATTGTTTTTAGCTATCTCGAAATCAGTAATGCCTAGAACTGCTATACGGGGATCTGGATCTATCGGCTTTTGACCTATTTTTGAGAATGTTAGAAATATTTTCCCAGTACGATGATAATTTTGGGCAGCGCCAAAACATATGGGCCAGTGACGCCGGTTCTAGTCCACATCGATTACATGCAGGGTCTACTTCTGGAAATATCTTATTAAGTTTTTGTTTGG